>NC_040036.1:70315215-70389713 GCF_003713205.1 Coffea eugenioides
AAAAAAATTTGGCTAAAAAAAAAAGAAAAAAGATGTATGAAGCTAAAGGCGTGAATCCTGGAATCTCAAAGACGTGCTTAGATGCCAAAAAAAAAAGAGAGCCAGTCTGAAATCTGAAAGAGGCACCAGGCGGGTGGCTGAAATCTCTACAAAACAACGTCGTTTTGGTTGTTCACACACAAAACAAAAGTCTCGCCGCTTCTCTCTTCCAACACTTAGACAAATTTCATTCTCAGTCTTTCCTTCCTATGGTGAACTAACCCTTCCTTCCCGTAGATTCGAAATGCCGCTCGCCACCGTTAGCCGCTGAAGTCCGCCGCAATCCACCACCATCAGCCGCTGAAGTCCGAGCTATCCAGCACCATAATTTATTCTGCAGCATTTCCTTCACCACTGACGATTGCCCTTTCTCCCCTCTATTGACCCGCAACCGCGTCGAGCTCTTTAGCACCAGCTCAGGTGAAGGAAAATAGAGGAGGGCTTTGGCAGTAGAACAAAACAGAGGGAAAGAACAAAACAAGAAAAAAAGAACAAAATAGAGGAGAAAAAAAGGGCGGCGCACAAGTGAGCAAGAAAAGCTGAGGGGGAAGCCTGAGAAAGGGCGGCTAGGTTTTAGAGGAGAAAAAGAGAAACAGAAGAGCAGAGAAGCAGCTAGGGTTCTTGGAAGGGAGGCCTTGAGCGTGAAAAGAAAAAAAACAGAGTGAAGGAAGAGTGGCAGCTGACGGGAAGATCAGGAGAGAAAGACGCGGCAACGGACAGAGGAGGAAGAACCAGGTCACCACCAGTCCGCGTCCGCTCTGCTGCTGTCTGCCATCGCCAACACCGCGCACAACCTCCTGGGCTGCTGCCGTTCTCTGTAACACTAGATGAAGGCTCTCGGACGAAGTCAGACCTAGTCATCTTCCAATTCCAACTCACCATCTTCGGCTTCGTCATAATCGCCGTCGCCACCGCTCAAGTAAGAGCACTATAAGTCGCCCCTTTTTCTTTGAATTTCAGTTCCTTCCCAAGTCCTCTAAGCATGTCTGCCATGGCTTCGTTTATTGCAATTGCCCCGTTGATTGTTCAAATTTTAGCATGCGCATGTTATATCATGATTGAATTTGAAATCCCTTGTACTTCTGATGATTTTGGGGCCAACCGTGGCTTCATTTGAGCAAAGAATTGCTGGAATTTTTCATGTTCGTTTACTGTTTGTTAAAATGCCCAAGTGGTCTAACAGCAGGCCGTAACAGGGCATTCGTTCAATGCTCATTGCTGCATTTTATCTTTCCCTATCCCTGTCTCAAGTTTTGGTTGATGAAATTGTAAATCTGATTAGCATATCAGGACTGCCTCTGAATTTCATAGCTTTCTTTCTAATAACTACACATTGTGAGAATTTTTTTTCCCCCGAAGGGTATGACATGCTCTGCCCTACAAAATGGGAGAAAGTATCAACTTTAAGGCCACTTTTGAAGCGAACATATATATAGTTGTAATAATTTCAAGCCGGTTGCTTGCAGTTTAACATGATCACGGTATAGATTTTTGGCAACCCAAACGCCAGATTTAAAGTCGAACCACTCCACAGGCGGTTTGGGCCGGCCACAAAAGGATTATTTTAAAGTTGGGCAGTCGTAGTGAAGGGTGCATACACTTTTCAGCCAACTCATTAGTTCTGCTGCTCAATCAGTCAACCTCCAAAGACTGGCTAACTTCATTTTAAACTGTAGATAGGGTAGGTCAGTTTAAGGGTAAAAAAAAAAAAAACTGAATTTAGATACTTATAATACTACTGTACTCTAACATGGCCAGATTGCTGAGTTCATTACCAATTACTTCACAGTCACTACTGAGTTCGAACAGGTGCCAAAACTAGAATGTCGTCCCAGGGCATTCGTTCAATGCTCATTGCTGCATTTTATCTTTCCCTATCCCTGTCTCAAGTTTACGCATTTGAGTCTGGTTGATGAACTTGTAAATCTGATTAGCATATCAGGACTGCAGGCTGAGTTTCGTGATGTTTCTGCTTCTTGGTTTTGTCTCATTGCCTGGTTTGATATTCAATCTGATAGGGAATCCGCAATTGAAAATGAAAATTGCAGCTAGTGTTGTCGAAACCTTCAGTTTGCCGAAATCTTCTTCCATTTCTTTTGCATGAAAGTCTCATAAAAAACTTGTATTCTCTTTAGTTTGATATTACAAAAGTATTTTGTACTAAAGGCTGATGTGTCTATATCTAGGACATGGATAAAACTTGGATGAAGATTAGCAATAGGAAGGACAAGGCTTATGAACTCGGAGTCAAAAATTTCCTCAAGTTTGCATATTCTCAAAAAGTTGAAAATCAGAAAATCCCATGCCCATGTACACAATGCAATAATTTTTGTAACCAAACTAAAACAGTTGTGGAGGATCACTTATTGACTCAAGGCATTCGTAAAAGCTACACAAGATGGATACACCATGGGGAACAATTTCGACACCAAAATTGTGGGGATAGTACTAAACATGGGGATGGAGAGGAGGATAGTGATACTGAAGATTTAAATGACATGTTGCACGATATTGGGACAGCACAATGGGGGGACAATTGGGCTGGTAGGGAAGAATCAACGGATGATAGTCTAAATGCGAATCATAGTGACACAAATAACTTTCTTAAATTGTTAGAAGATGCAAAAAAGGAGCTGTATCCAGGGAATCATTTTTACTCAAAGTTATCCTTTGTAGTCACTTTGCTCCATTTGAAAACAATGAGCGGGTGGACCATAAAGTCCTTCAATGCATTGCTGGAAATTTTTAGCCATGCACTACCTCCTGAAGCCACAGTTCCCAAGTCTTTTGCTGATGCTAAGAAGCTCATTCGAGACTTAGGTTTTAAATCTGAAAAAATCCATGCTTGTGTCAATGATTGTGTTCTCTTCCGCAAGGAAAATGAAAATTTTGACACTTGTCCAAATCTAAATTGTAAAGAACCTCGCTACAAGATGGCAGGTTCAAGAGTTCCACGCAAAGTTTTGCGTTACTTTCCTTTGAAACCTAGGCTGCAACGATTATATACCCACAAAGAAATAGCTTCAGATATGAGATGGCATAAAGAAAAGTGTGTGCATGATGATAACATCATGCGGCATCCAGCAGACAGTGAAGCATGGAAACACTTTGATAGGTTGCATCCGGACTTTGCCGTTGATCCTAGAAATGTGAGGTTAGGTCTTGCAACTGATGGTTTCAATCCTTTTGGGACCATGATTAGTGCTTATAGCATCTGGCCTATTTATCTAGTGCCATACAATCTGCCCCCTTGGAAGTGTATGAGAGATCCTTTCTTTTTCCTATCAATGCTAATTCCTGGGCCTAAATCCCCGGGAAATGAGATTGATGTTTACATGGAGCCTCTAATAGATGAACTGAATGAAATGTGGCTTGGTGTTGAAACATATGATGCATATAGTGGCAAGAAATTTGACCTCCGGGCAGCTTTACTATGGACTATAAATGATTTTCCAGCTTATGCAATGCTGTCCGGATGGAGTACGAAAAGGTATCAAGCATGTCCTATTTGCATGGTTGAGACAACTTGCGTACATTTACCACACCGAAAAAAGTTGTGTTACACAGGTCATCGCCGCTTCTTACCCATTGACCATTCTTGGCGGCGAGAAAAAAAACCTTTCGATGGCAATGTGGACTTTAGGAATCATGTTGCACCTTTATCTGGAAATGAAATTTTGGATCAGGTACAAAATATGGAGGTAAATTTTGGGAAGACCAAGGCGCAATCCAATGCAAAGAAACGCAAGCGTTCTGAGAGTGGTTTGAACTGGACAAAGAAAAGTTGTTTCTTTGAGTTACCATATTGGGCAGACCTCCTTCTTAGGCATAATTTGGATTTAATGCATGTGTCAAAAAATGTCTCAGAGGCTATCATTGCCACAATTATGGATATTGAAAACAAAACCAAAGACCACTGGTTGTGTCGTCAAGATTTGAAGGATTTGGGTTTGAAAAAAGAGCTACATTTGATTCCAAATGGCGACTCTTATATCATGCCACATGCCTGTTACAGCCTAACCAAGGAGGAGAAAAAAAAAGTATGTGAGTTCTTGAATTCTGTCAAATATCTAGATGGGTTTGCCTCAAACATTTGCCGATGTATAAAGAATGGCCAGTTTCAAATTTCTGGAATGAAAAGTCATGACTTCCACATTTTTATACAAAGGCTACTCCTACTTGCAATCCGTGAAAGTTTAACAAAAGAAGTTCGGCAAGTGCTATTCGAGTTAAGTGAATTCTTCAAAAAATTATGTGCTAGAACATTACATAGAGAGGTTCTGGAGGAGTTAGGCCAAAAAATTGCAGTCATCTTATGTAAATTAGAGAGGTTGTTCCCTCCAGCTTTCTTCGATATAATGATGCACTTGATGGTTCACTTGCCTACTGAAGCTATCCTTGGCGGTCCAGCTCAATATCGTTGGATGTTCCTATTTGAGAGGTAGAGAGTTGTACATATAGCCTTGTAAGTTTTTTTTTATTAAAGACCACTGCAATCATCTAATTTCTTTTATTTTCCTTTGAGAAAGACATATGGCAGTGCTGAAAAGTTATGTTGGGAATAAGGCCCGGCCAGAGGGATGCATTGCTGAGCGGTACATAGATAAAGAATGCTTGACATTCTGCTCTATGTACCTAGACAATATTGATACGATATTCAACAAGCCTGAACGAAACAATGATAGGGGATATAATACGGGTGAATTGTCCATTTTTTCATGCCCTGGTCGTCCATTTGGAGGGCGCAAAAGGGGCAATTTCCTTGACTCAGAGCTGGAAAAAATTCATACATTTATATTGAACAATTGTGATGAGCTTGAGGACTATATAAAGTAAGCTTTTAATGTTAATTAAAGCTTGTACCTTTGTTCTATATTTTGATATGTTCAAAGGCAAATTTATACAAGGTGATTGTTTTTGTCTATAGTGCGCATAAAATGGAGTTGGAGGCAGAGAGTGCTGAAAATGTGGACCAAAGGCACGATAGAGAATTTGCAAAATGGGTTAAACAGCGTGTATGTTTGTAGTGTCATTTGGACAGCCTACTTTTTTTTATCTCTAATACAATAAATTACTGATTTAGGTGAAATTGTCCTTACTAGGTTATGTATGGCAGCGAGGCTTCCAATGGCGAGCTTCGAGCATTAGCATTTGGGCTAGACAACCGAGTTTGCATGTATACGGGCTGCATGGTTAATGGGTATAGGTTTCACACGAAAAATCGGGAAAGGCAAAGAAAGACTCAAAACAGTGGTATTGTAGTTAGAGGTGAGCATGGTAACAATATGATCGATTTTTATGGTGTGATACAACAAATTATTGAAGTAAGATACTGGCTCGGGAAAAAAAAGGTTATAGTATTCAAGTGTGACTGGTGGAAGACCGATGATAGTGCTGGGATGCAAGTGGACAAAGAATGGGGTATCACAAGTGTCAATTCGTCCAGAAAATGGTATGAAGACCAACCATATATCCTCCCTCAACATGTCCAACAAGTCTTTTATCTTGAAGACGTGAAACTAGGCAAAAACTGGTTTGTCGTCAAGAGGTTCAGTCCAAGGCACTTGTATGATGTTCCTGAAGATTTAGAAAAAGAACCAATGGTTGAGGAAATATATCAAGAAGAAGCAACTGGGGATTTCACTATTATAATAGACCTCGACAATCCACCATTACTTTCAAGAGAAGACAATGAGATACCGAAGGCTGTACCTTCATCCATTGTACATGCTGAGAAGTCAAAAAATAGCTCAAATGGCACCTTTGAAGACTTCATTAATGATGATGATGAAGTGAATGAACATGAGTCTAACAATGAGGAAGACGAAGAGGAGATTCTTAGTGATAATGACATCGATTCGGAATAGGTGAAATTGATGAGGACTACATGACACTAAATTTAATCTCTTTAACTCCGGCTAACTAGTTTTTATTCCTAAATTATACTATGCTGTAACACTAACTTCTTGTTACTTTTAGATGGCTGGACCAGGAAAGCGAGGCCAAATGCTGCAGAGAAAAGCTCAAGGTGCACAACAGCCTGCAATACCTAATTCAGTTGGAAGCAATCAACCAAGAAGTGCATCCAAGAGTGTATCCTCAGAGGATGCAATATATGTCACTCCAACTTCTTCACCTAGAGAAATTGCTAGTGAGAGTAGGATGATACACCATCAGACATCTGAGTCTCGTGCATCCGGAGAAAATGAGACAAATCCAGTTTCGGATGAGCAAGAAAATGGTAAGTTAGACTTCATTTTCACGGCTGAAATTAAAAATCAAGTTTCTATTTCATGACTGACTTTGTTAATGTGGTCAAAGTAATGTATGGACTGATATTTGTTAATAGCTATGCTGCTGTCAGCAAGAAGAAGAGGACGTACACGAAATCTATCATTATCAAAAAAAAGGGAGGCTAATGAGACGCTCACCATTGAAATTGATGATTGTATTCGGCGGATTGTTGGGAAGGATTCTCAATACTTCATCACAGAAGGGGGTTGTGTTGTTAGGAAGGCTGCTAGGCTTAATGTTCCAAAGTGGTCCCATCTCAATCCCGGTGACCGAGAAGGCATATACAGCACAGTTACGGTATTTGTTGTCCTGCTAATACTCTAATTTCATCCAGAAAGTATGAGAGATTTTATTGCTTTAGATTTGCTTGGTTTTAAGTAGATTGCACTGTTATTGTAGGATGACTTTCGATTTCCAGAGCACATCACCTCAAAAACTGCTATTAATAGGCAGTTAAACACACAATATCGAAACCATCGATATCGGCTTCACAAGTATTTCCAGAGTTTTGAATCAAGGCAAGAAGCATTGAGGCAAGTTCCTGAAGGTGTGAGTGAAGAAGATTGGAAGTGGCTGGTCAGCTACTTTGAAAATGATGAATTTAAGGTTAGCTTGTCAAAATAACCTATCCTTTTATTAAATTTCAGATTTCACTTCACAAATTTGCTAATCTTTGTCAGTTAAAATTTTCACTAATTTGTGGCAGAAAATTAGTGAACGTAACAAGCAAAATCGTGCCAAAAATGACTGCCACACTACTGTTGGCACAAAATCGCTTGCAAGAGTTGTTGAGGAAAAGGTAATCTGAAACCCAGCCAACACTTGTACATGTACATCCTTTTTGTCATATGACTGAAAATGAAAAAATTGAAAATTTGGACAGAAAAGGAAAGAAGATGTCGAGCTTTCAGAGATAGACATGTTTGAGTTAAGTCGAAAGTCAAAGAAGTCAGGGGGGCTGGTAAATAACAAAGCAAAAGAGATCTTGGTGAGCTGTTTCACTTGGATAATGGATTTTTAAATTATTGACATCCATTCCAGCTACATAATGATCATATTTTTTACTTGCCTAGGACAAAATGAGGGAATTGCAGGCTACAACTTCAATGACTAGCAAGGAAATATGCGAGCAAGAACTTGGTTACATACCTGGACACATCCGCGGTCGTAGTGCAACCAAGAAGCAAGCTGCTGAGGTAGAACGCTGGAGGCATGAGATTGAGGACAGCCGAAAAAGAGCAGATGAAGCAGAAAAATGAGCTGCAGAAGTAACTCAACAATTCACTGCTCAGCAAGAGTTGATTAAGACCTTGCAACAGCAACAAACAGAAACAAGAAGCCTGTATGATGAGTTAGCTAACCAGCTGAAAGACTTGCACAAATAAGCAACTTCTGTGTCAGGTATAAATAAATTGTTTGCTCTTCATAGTTATTACAATTGAGGCACTTGAATTCTGGTTCTACAAAATAGAGATTCATTTTTAATACAATTGGGTTGCTTGATGTCAATTTAGTTGCTTGATGGCACTTGAAATCTGGTTCCACCAAATCTGATTCCTGTTTAATGCAATTGAGTTGCTTGAGGCTGATTTAGGTGCTTGAAATCTTGTTCATGTTTAATTACAGCCATTGAGGTGCTGGATGTTGCAACCAAAACTTAGTGTTTTTAAAGCAAATGTGTTTGAACGTTGGGATGTATTCCACTTTTTTCTTTGTCGAAGTCATCTAAATTTTTCTGTATCAGAATTTTTTTTTTGTGCTAAGGAAAAAGAGGCACCTGTGATTGTGTGTGTGTGTGTGTGTTTTTTTTTCTTGATATACTGTGTGGTTCACGATCATCTAGGCTCTCAATTATTTTCAAGCGGATAGACCAGCTATGATTGTAAACCTGTAAAGCAAGCAGGCTACTAGTCCTGTTGGAGTGTCTAACCTGGATAGTGAACATGTTCTTGTTAATAGAGATTAAGGAGTTTTGATGTGCACATAATATCCAATGTAAACTAGAAAGTTCTCTTAGAACTCTTGAACGTGGTTCAGTTGTACTCCACCACATTGGAGCTTTCTTGAAACAAAAAATATGGCGGATTGGGCTAAATGAATATATGCATTTGCTTAGTTGATCCTTTCTTTTGGTGGCGTTTTTGGTGTTTTGTGTGTTTTAGGGGGGGGGGGCAATGTAGATTTACATAGTAAAGCAAAGCCTATACTAGATACAAGTAGATCAGCAAAAACACTTCTGGGACAGGTCCCATTCCAGAGCTAATTTCCAAGGTTACTGTGTTAGTGGAATCTTCCACCAAGCTACTACCACATGTTGTATCTCATCCACAATTAATGGACCTCATAATACTGACAGCTGAAGTTGCCTAAGCTCTGAAGAAAATCTTTCAATAAATAATAAACTTTGCACCCCTAAATCAATTGTCATTCCATTTTTTAAGTGATCCACCCTAAAAAAAAAGTTGGTTTTTTAGCTTCCTGTTTCATCTGTGATCAAGAATAGTTAAAAGTTTGAGGTTCGGACATGCTCTTCATGAAAATGCAGAATAATAATCACAACAATGTTGTTTGATTTATACTTTGGGTAACTTTCGAGATTTTATAGTTGTACAAAGTTTAATAGTGCCTTTATCAAGCTACGCTTTTATTCTTGGTCCACAAGAAAGATTCAATAGAGAAATAGATTAGTTGTATACTTTCGTAGTACGCAATTAACTGTCAATGGTTTGTTCTTGCTTACTATTCAATATATATAATTTCACTTTATTTTTGTGTTAAGCAATTTACTTAGATTGCTATAATTTCAAATTAGAGTGACATTAGTTTTTATAATATGGTGCCTATCTAGAAGTGTAGTTCCAGTTTTAACACCAGTGCTCATTGCTTCAATTTTGGTAACGTGTAGGTTCTAACACGATTCCCAAGAAGAAGAAGCCAGTCATTGCTGTGAAGATGGTTTTTGAATTGAAGACTACAAGGCCTATCGTGCTCATGTTTTGTTCTAGATGGGAATCGTGCTCATATTTTTGTATAGAACTTTACTACTCTCTATTGTGGATGGGAAATCACTAGTATTGTAACTGAATGGCTTATTTTGGATGGTGCATGGTTTATGACTCATTTGAGGCAACATTTATATATATATATGTATTTGGGTTGATCTTCTATTGGAAATGAATGTTGGTTTTCTTTTCGTATGTTGGCTTTTTTTTTCTCCTTGCTACTCAATGAACGTTTTGTGATTGTTGGCAGCTATGTTGCGTAATTAACATTAGCTTATTGCTTTTTACAAAAAATAAATGACAATAAAAAAGTTGTCACTGCCAACAAGTTTTACTAGTGACACTAGAAAGTCGTCACTTTTTATGGATGGAAAACAATGACAACAAAAGTCGTCACTGAACGGAAGCATAATGTGACAACTCCAAGGGTTGACTATGACAAGAATTTAGCCAGCTTAGTGACAATAAAAGTCGTCACACAATGTACAACAATGAGTGACGACAAGAGTCATCACAAAAGCGAAATCGTTTGTGACGACTTTCAACAGTCGTCACATGGACCCCCTTTTGTGACATAGAACTAGTGACAGCTCTGTGACAGCAGTAAAAGTCGTCACTGACTTTTTTTGTGATGACTTATGAATTTTTAGTGACGACTTTCGCCTGTCACAGAAACGCAATTTTCTTGTAGTGACATCACGCTTAAAGTGAAAAAAAATAGAAAACTTGGAAGATTGACATATAATTCAAGTAAAAAATGGATAAAAAAGCAACTAAAAAGAAGTCAAATATGCCAAACCAGTGCCAAGTATCCAAGCATTGCAAGTGTCTTGGTATGCAGAACACTATTTTCTTCATCCAAAAACTTTGCCATACCAAAATCACTCACATGAGCAACCATACTTTCATCGAGTAATATGTTGCTAGGTTTCAGATCGCAGTGAACCACTGGTGTTGTATAACCAAAATGGAGATATTCCAATGCGGAAGCAACATCCATCATTATGCTTATCCTTTGCAGCAGATCCAGGCAATGGTTGTGGGAGTACAACCATTTCTCAAGGCTCCCATTGGACTTATAATCAAGCACCAAGGCTTTAAAGTCCAAGTTAGAGCAGCTACCAATCACTTTGGTTAGGTTTCTATGGCGAAGGTTGCGTAGAACTACACACTCTGTATCAAAACTCCCGGAAGTGACTTCTGCTAGTAAAGTGAAAACTTTCACGGCTACAACTGTCCCATCCGTCAAAATACCCTTATATACAGATCCAAAACTCCCTTTGCCAAGCAAATTGCTTTCATCATAACCATTGGTTGCTTGCACAAGTTCATAGTATGAAATCATTTTTGGCAATCCCATGGGCAACAAATCAGTATTTCTTGAAGCCTCATCCTTCCTTTGGCATCTTAAAAGTAAAATTGCAGCAGTTGTAAGAGCAATTATTGTTGCTGCAATACCTGATAGAATGCCTAGCATATGAAATACTTTCTTCTGACTGGATTTGTGAATCCGAGGAGAACCACATGGAGGAACATGAAATCTCTGAGCGCCACACAAGTCATCATTAGACATGAATGATTCATATGTGAAGTTCTTGAAAGGACCACTGGAGGGAATTTCTCCTCTTAAGTGGTTGAAAGAAAGATTAATGTATTTGAGATATAAAAGTGTCTCCAAGGACTTTGGTATTGGACCTGATAGATTATTATTGGATAGATCTAAAAATTCCAAGCTTAACATCTGATTGAGAGAGTCTGGAACAGGTCCCTGAAGTTTATTTTGTGCTAATGAAAGCGTTGCTAAACTTTGCAAGCCTCTTAAGGAACTTGGAATATTCCCATTAAGGTGATTTCCTGACAAATCTAATAGCGTTACTACCTTCAAATTTCCAGTTTCATAAGGTAGTGAGCCACTCAAGAAATTTATATGACAGGTTCAACGTCAAGAGATCAGCGAGGTTCCACAAGCTACCGGCAAAGTCAATTACTCTCAGGGAACTAATATTATTTAAGCATGATGGCATTGACCCACGAAACTGGTTTTGCCCCAGATAGATTTGGGACAATCTCTTTAACTTGCAAATGGAATCTGGAATTGAACCACTTAATTGATTAGCACTCAAATCCAAACCTTGAAGATTTTGCAAGTATTCCATTGTGCTCGGAACGGTCCCACTCAGGTGATTTCCATCTAGACTCAAAATCATTAGGCTGCTCAAATTCCCAATTGCATCGGGAATGCTTCCCTTGATTCCGCAACCATATGCATAGAATCTCTCCATAGAAGTTGAGAGATTCCCAATTGACATCGGAAGAAAACCATGCAGCGGATTTTCAGAAAAGTCTAAAATTTTCAGATACTTACAATTTGTTAAGTAACTGATAAAGCTCAATTCTCTCGATGAAGGTTCAGTTGTCAAATGATTATCAACGAGACCCAATACTCTTAGAAGTCTTAGGTTTCCAAGAGAGTTTGGAACTGGACCGCTGAATCTATTTCCAATCGACCCTAAAATAGTCAGCTTAGACGCATTTGAGATTGAGGCTGGTATCACTCCATCCAACTCATTCGAATCGAGAACAAGCCATTCAAGGTTGATCAATCCATGACCCATGGATGACGGACGCCTTCCAGAAAGCGTATTGTCCGATAGGTCCAGTACTCGCAGTGTCAAGATGTTGAATATTTGGGCTGGTATGGATCGAGTTAGGCCATTGGAGCCCAAACTAAGTTCGTCAAGATGCTTTAGGCGGCCGAGCTCTTGTGGAACGCTACCTAGAGAGTAACCTTCGTCTTCATGCATGCTACGGATTAATTTACTCATATTAGAATGTTTTAAATAATTTACTTAAAACCTTCGTCTTCATTACAAGGAATTGCTTTTTTTTTCGGATAAAATACTTTCACAACAACCAAGAGATATTTAAGTCAATAGGGTTTGAAGCCAATAGAATAGTTTTTTCTTTCAGATAAATGCATATATTTTTGCAGATTAATATGCTTAATAATTACAAACATGATAAAATCTAGAAAAAACCATATAAAAAGATTCAAGCTTATATATATATATATATATATATATATAACTTCACAAAAAATTTAAAAAAAAGGGAAGCCTAAGCTTTGGTAGTTTGCTGAGGTGATTGTGTCATTCATATTTTGATTATTACGTCTGGAAATGTTATACGGTCTTTTTTACCACCACATATGTTTAATAAGAAAATTCTTTGTATTCTTCTTTAGTTACCGAAAGTGTTACCAACTATTTTTTCAGGTTTGATAAGTAATTACCTTTATGTTATTCTATAATTTGTGTACCTCCGGATTTCCTTCATACAAGCCTTCAAACTACTAATCAATATATTATTTAATTGTTTGAGAATATACAACTAGGAATATGTAGCTCTCTTGTTTTTTTCTAATTTCAGCTAAAATGCAAAAAGAGTTGGGCTATTACCAGCAAAAGTAATAGTCTCCAATGACGAAATATTGAACACCCCCAATGGCAAAGGACAAGAAATCTGATTGTTAATTTGTTGATGTTCACTCTCTTCAATTTGTTTAGATTCCGAATCTCTATTAGAATTGTCCCTCGTAGAGAATTGATGTTTCTAGCTTTGGTGACATGAGATTTTACATTCAAGCACCGTGATTAATTAGCTTTGAAATATTTATTCTAAAATATAAAACAAAGTTACATTAGATTACGAACTTTGTAATGCATACCTAAATGCAAATTGTTAATCAAATTTCCCTAAATGACAATTAAAACATGGAGCCTTTTAAATTATTAATCAAATAGTTATATGTACATTTATCTGATATCTGCTAAAATTCAAGAGCTAGGATGGTACCAATCAAATTGTTCTGCCAAGACGAAGATCCACTAGCGCCGTCAAGTTCCCAAATCCTTCGGGTATCACTCCAATCAAATTGTTGCCCCCAAGACGTAGTTCCACAAGCACCGTCAAGTTCCCAAATCCTTCCGGTATCACTGCACTAAAGTTGTTGTAAAACAACCTCAGTACCTGAAGCTTCGAACACTCCGATAACGATGTGGGTATCACACCACTTAATTTGTTGCGGCCAAGGTCAAGCCATGTGAGTCCTTGAAGACGGAGACATATGCTGGATGGAAGACTGCCAGATAAGCTATTACTTCGAAGAGCAATAGCTTCGAGTGAGGAAATATTGAACAGCCCAGTTGGCAGAAAACCGGAAAGCTGATTAAAGTCGAGGACAATTTACTTCAAATTTTTTAATTTCCCAATCTCCATTGGTATTGCTCCTTGTAGAGAATTAAACTGCAGATTGAATGTCTCTAGCTTTGACATGTTGGAGATAGAAGGTGGGATAAAGCCTGTAAAGCTATTGTTCTTTAGAGAAAATTGTCGGAGTTGTTGGAAGGAACCAACCCAAGAGGGAATATTTCCGCTAAGCATGTTAATGCCTAAACTAAGGACTCGTAACCTTGACAGACGAATCAATTCATGGGGAAGTTCTCCGTAAAAGTTGTTCCTGCTCATATCGAGGGACATGAGAAAGGAGAGATTGTCCAGTTGTGGAGGAATGGTGCCGGTAAGGCCCAAGTTGGAGATATTCAAGGCAGTGACTCTACGGTGGTGAAAGCCGCAAGTGACTCCTTTCCAGTCACAAACTGAGGAAGTAGCCGACCAGTTGCTTGCCAAGATTTCGTGAGGATCCCCAGTGATTTTGGCTTTCAATGAGAGAAGGGCTGATTGATCAGAGGTAATGTTGGGGGCGGCCATGGCTAAGCAAGATAAGAGAGAACCTAGCAAGAAGAGTCCAGGGGGAAAATACAAGTGAGATAATTTCTTCATGATTATACTCTCAGTTTTGCTAGCATTTAAGGGATACCTTTATGATAGGAACCTGCCTATGGTAGGAATGCCGGCAGAGAGCGACACGTGTTGGGTTGCAAACAGTACAAACGGAGACGTTAAAATGTTGGAGAGCGCATGGAGAGGAAATCAAGCAGAACTGTGTGTAGATGGAAGCAAACAGCACACTGACTTCCGTACTATCTCGTAGGTTAGGACAGGAAGTGTTATTACATGTTAGAACCAGAGGCATTTATGTATTTGCAAATGTACCCATTACCAATGGAAAAATGCTGCAAATGCCTTGGACAAAAAAATGTGTGTAAAGATGGTACTGAAATTTGAAGAAATAATAAAGGATTATCGCACACGCATGGGGGATAATCATTTGGAAGAAGGAAAAGTGGAGGTAAACGAAAGGATTCAAGCCTTCATTATAGTTATATACATATATAAATTTAGTACCAAGTGTTGAGCTTAAGCATGTGGAAAAATGGAGTAGTAACTATCGTTATGGTAAAAAAAACAGTTTTAGACATGATATAATAGGTTATAATAATTTTAGTAACCATTTGATTACGTGTTGGACTTATCCACTTGAATAGGATTATGCGTAAAAATAAGGTAGTAAGTTTCTCATCTAAAATAGTAAGTTAACGTAATACATTAGTAACTTTTGCAGCCCAAAAAGTGAATTGAAAGTATTATGAAACATACTTTTTAAAGAAATAAATTACAATTTTTATCCTCAATATACTTTTGAGGGAGTAAGTTTATTCGAAGTAATAGTATGTTTTTATACATAAATAATCATTTTTACTTATAATATAGTAAATTTGATTAATGACAAAAACATGCTAAGTTATGGTAAAAATATTCTATTATGCCTAAAAAACTTATGCCAAGCCCATATTTTATTGTTATTTGAAATAACAGTAAAATGTTTTATTAATGATTAAAACTGAGTACCTTACTTAGTAAGTACTGTTAATATACTTGTATAAATACTTGATTGTATGTGAATAAATTAGTATTTTTGAAATTATACATAATTAAATTTTTTCTGTGGCAGTTTTTTTTAAAAAAAAGTAAGCGAAATTTTTTTGGCGCACGACACAAAAATCCACAAGTCAAAATAGTTGGTCTGAAAGGGAAAGATACAGCTGAAGATCATTGTTTAAAGCACTAAATAAATAGATGTAAAATGTTGGTTAAAAGCTGGTACTTTGACATATAATAAAGGAAAGTCATAAAAAGCAGGCCATTTATGGAAAACGTTTTCATTAACAAAAATACCAGCTCTTCACGGCTTTCTTACCAGTCCTCCAAAGTATGACCAAAGTGCCAATACTTAAAATAGTAATTTTTTCGATTTATACAGAATTAGTTTGTTTTGTGCATTTTAAAAAAAATAATGAAAATTTTTTATCAGAAAGCATATAAGTCAAAAGGATTGGTGTAAAAGGGAAAGGAATAGCAGATATGTACAGTACTTGTATTTCACATTCGAAGGACTACAGTGCTGTTTTTGAAAAATAGCCCGAAAAATATGTAATCCAATCGGAACCGATTCTTCATTATTTAAAATACCAAATCTGTGATTTTCTCTTTTAACTGTTATCCATTGATATCTTAAAGTGTCATTTTTTCATCAAATACCACCACTTTAACACCCATTTTTCCTTAAAAAATTTATTGATTGGATAAAATAAAAATAAACCGGTTTTGCAATAAAACACTGGCTCTTTATAGCTTTTCTCCATTATAAGAACAGAGTACCCATTTTTTCATAGAAAAATTTATTTGTCGGATTAAATAAAAATAAACCCGTTTTTCAATACAACACTAGCTCTTTATGGCTTTCCTCCATTATAAGAACAGAGTACCCATTTTTCTATAGAAAAATTTATTTATCGGATAAAATAAAAATAAACCCGTTTTTCAATAAAACACTAACTCTTTATGGCTTTCCTCCATTATAAGAATAGAGTGCCCATTTTTTCATAAAAAAATTTATGGATAAAATAAAATAAAAATAAACCCATTTTTCAATAAAATACTAACTCTTATGACTTTCCTCTATTATAAGAACAGAGTACCCATTTTATCATAAAAAATTTTGTTTATCGGATAAAATAAAAATAAATCCGTTTTTCAATAAGACACTAGTTCTTCATGACTTTTCTCCATTATAAGAACAAAGTACCCATTTTCTCATAAAAAATTTATTTATCGGATAAAATAAAAATAAACCCGTTTTTCAATAAAACACTACCTCTTTATGATTTTTCTCTATTATAAGAACAAAGTACCCACTTTCTGATAAAAAAAAATTATTTATGGGATAAAATAAAAATAAACTCATTTTTCAATATAACACTAGCTCTTTATGGTTTTCCTCCTTTATAAGAACAGAGTACCCATTTTTCATAAAAAATTTTGTTTATCGGATAAAATAAAAATAAATTCGTTTTTCAATAAAGCACCAGCTATTTATGGCTTTCCTTCATAAATTATCTAGTTTTCCATTTTTTCATAAGTTAATTTATTAGTTGGATAAAATCAGAATAAAATTGGGTTGAACAGTAAATTACCCTTTAGCATAAAATTGAAATACAGGAAAGTAACCTATAGCAAGTTTTAACTCCATTTCCAATACAAAAATATGCTAGAAATTCTTTTTGCAAACGCAAGACACCTAATTCATAAAGTCTCAAGAAACCTTTACAACCGTTATGCAAAAGCAACTTATTCATTCTAAATTTTTAGCATTAATTTGATTATCTGTTGGACGTATCCACCTGAATAGGATAATAAGTATTTTCTGGGACATGAGCCATAATAAGAATTAAACTTGTATTAATGTAGACATAAAAAAATGAGAGAAATAGCGTAACAATTAATACAATAATAAGAATAACAGAGTTGGTATACCAAAATTAGTATAGTCTAGAATTTTATTTTTTTCTGTAAATAGTTCACGAATATGAGATTCAACCACTAAAAAAAAGACATCTATATGTATTGCAGAGGGAATTTTGGATAAGGAGCTTTCCAAATTGTCAAAAGTCTGAATACTATTTTATTAGAATTTTACATTTCTAAAATTAAGAAATGTTTATCTCACAACTAAATCTATAATTGCTTGTACAAATCCTATAATCATGCTCATGTTTTTCCCACATTTCCCTCACGTTTTCCCCACTAACCCATAAAATTAAAACTCCTAAATTTTAACTAACAGATAATAGCCAACCATGTAAAATGATATCTGCAAATTCCAATTACTGTCTCACATTTACTGTTGACTTTACTGATAGTAATAACTAACAGTTATTACTGACATTCACATCTCACACTTACCACATTACTCATAGTAATAACTAACTGTTAATTTAAAAAATTCGCAACTACGAAAGTCACATATCCAAAATTTAGGAGCATGTTTAAATTATAATTTTCACAATTCAACGTATTTTATTGTCATAATATAGTTTACTCTCATAATCATTCACAAAACTGATGCTCACCAATCCAATTGACCCATTTCATTTGTCATCATATAAATTCAATACAGTGAAAAAATTATGCATCATACATTCACTATGGATAAATCTCAGTTACAAACATTTCAATCAGTGACAAAGCCAAGATTTTTTTTCTAGAGAAGCTAAAATTTTTCTAGAGGGGCTAAAATGGGTACTCTGTTTTTATAATGGAGGAAAGCCATAAAGAGTTAGTGTTTTATTGAAAAATGGATTTATTTTTATTTCATCCGATAAATAAATTTATTTATGAAAAAAAGGGTACTCTGTTCTTATAATGGAGAAAAGCCATAAAGAACTAGTGTTTTATTGAAAAACGAATTTTTATGTATTTTATTCGATAAATAAATTTGTTTATGGGAAAATTGGTGTTAAAGAGGTGGTATTTGATGGGAAAATGATACTTTAGGATACCAATGGATAACAGTTAAAACATAATCACAGATTTGACATTTTAAATAGTGAAAAATCGGTTCCGTTTGGATTAGATATTTTTTGGGATATTTTTCAAAAACAGCACTATAGTCCTTCGAACATGAACTACAAGTACTGTAAGTATCTGCTATTCTTTTCCCTTTTAGACCATTCTTTTTTACTTATGTGCATTCTCATAAAACATTTTCGTTCATTTTTTTAAATTCAAAAAACATTAATGAAATATGTATAAATTGAAAAAAAAATACTATTTTAATTATTGCCACTTTGGTCATACGTTGCAAGACTGATAAGAAAATTGTGAAGCGTTGCTATTTTTATGAATGATAACTTTTCCCGTAAATGGCCCGCTCTTTATGGCTTTCCTTTAATATATGTCAACGCACCTGCTTTTAACGAGCATTTTACATCTAATTTATTTAGTACTGTAAACAATGATATTCAGAATGTTTCTTTCCCTTTTAGACCAACTACTTTGACTTGTGGATTTTTGTGCTTTGAGAAAAAAGATTTTCGCTTACTTTTTTTTGAAACTGCAAAAGAAAAAATTAATTTGCCTATAAATTTCAAAAATACTTATTTATTCACATACGATCAAGTATGTATACAAGTATATTAACAGTACTTACTAAGTAACGTACTCAATTTTAATCATTAATAATACATTTTAGTGTTATTTCAAATAACACTAAAATATGAGATTCGTATAAGTTCTTTAAGCATCATACAATATTTTGGCCATAAATTAGCATGTTTTTGTCATTAATCAAATTTACTATATTATAAGTAAAAATCACTATTTATGTATAAAAATATACTTTTACTTCAAATAAACTTACTCCCTCAAAAGTATATTTGGGATATACTATTGTAATTTATCTCTTTAAAAAGTATGTTTCATATTACTTACAATTTACCTTTTGGACTGCAAAAGTTACTAATTTATTACGTTAACTTACTATTTTAGATGAGAAATTTGCTTCCTTATTTTTACCTATAATCCTATTCAAGTGGATAGGTTTAACAGGTGATCAAATGGTCGCTAAAATTTTTAGAACCTATTATATCATGTCTAAAACTGTTTTGTTTACCGTAACGATAGTTATGGGACCATTTTTCCGGATGCTTAAGCTGAACACTTGGGTACTAAATTTATATATGTATATAAATATAATGAAGGCTTCAATCTCTTTGTGTTTCGCGTTGCCGTGGAACTACTACGTTTACCTCTGCTCCACTTTTCCTTCTTTCAAGTTATTATCCCCGACACGTGTGACATTTACATTTATTATTTGTTAAAACTTCAGTACCTTCTTTACGCATATTTTTTTGTCGAAGGCATTTGCAGTATTTTTCCGTTGCTAACGGGTACATTTGCAAATGCATAAATGCCGGTGGTTCTGACCTACAATTACCCTTCCCTGGCCCAAACTACTACATTGGAAAACGGAAGTCCGAACGTGTGCTTTTTTGCTTGTAGCCGCAGACTAAAATTTAATGTTTGCTCTTCATGCGTTCTTCCACAGCTTAACGTCTCCGTTTGCACTCCATCCAACTCCAACACGTGTCATGCTCTGAGAAGCCGCCTATGGTAGGAATGGTCAAAGGCTTCCTACCATAAAGGTATCCAGCATTTAAGACAATAGACACGGGCTAATAATGTCTATTATATGTACTTATATATATATACCAGACACTTGGTACATCTAATGCACGTATGACAGGACAAAGATAGAGACAATAATAGCATGAATTCTGACCGGATGAAATTTATTAAATCTACCCAAAATTATTAAGCCTTAATCATGCCCTAAAACCAGAAATAATTTACTCAAAAACATGCTTAAAATATACAAAAGAGGATTAAAGCTTGAAAAAGAGAATCTTTTTAAAATTTTTTCCAAGCTTTGGGTCATAGTATAATTATGCAAAAATTGAGGGGTTAAGTCACAATTTTCAAAACTTCCATGCAATCTTTTTCAAAGCTTTCTTCCGCATGCTATTCTTATTTCATCAGGATGCAAAATACCACCAACAATCATCAAAATTTGGACCAAAACAAGATTGTACAGCCCAGAAACTCAACCAAATCTCATCACTTGAATATCATATTTAATCACATGCAAACATGGTAGAAATCTCAAGCCAAGAGTTCACAAAAGACATAGCGGAAGGAAAGACAAGGCCAAGAACAAAATGGGGTAAAGTTGTTGTAGATTTGAGCTTATACGGAGGGAGAAGGTTGAACGGGTTACATTTGATGTTTAAAGACACCAAATAAACGTGGGGGATCCAAGAAAAGTTAGCTTTAAGACTGGAATCTGACAGCCGAAATTTTGCTGCAGGATGTTCACGGGCTGATGAAGCAACAGATTCGAGCCTGAATTTCACGTACTTGGAGGGTTTTTTCTAGGAGTTTTTTGAACAGAAGTTGCACTTCTACAAATGTAGATAGTGCAGATTTGGAAAAAACGTTGAAGTGACTGAGATTGAGGTCGAATTTTGCTCAAGAAGGAGGCAGGATGCTCAACCCTAGCTCAAGGTTTTCACAAAATTTTTCTGTTCTTTTTTTCTTCTTTTTCTATTTTTTGGCCGCCTTCCCTTTCTCACCTCTTCCTAATGGCTGCGTTCACAAGCCTTTCTCTTGCTTTTATATCGAATAAAATGGCCAAAAACCTACTTTCAAGGGTATGGATGAAACCCTTATTTTGCCGGGATTTTTTGAGCCATTAGATGGTTTTTTTCCAAAATATTCTTGATGAATTGTATGAAGGTGATGTGGTTCCTTGTAGTAACAATGTATTAGGGGGAAAACAAAGGAAAAATGCCAATCAAAATTGCTCCAAATGCTAGCTGCAACTCTCTGTACTACATACTGGTTTCGGTACCAGCTTACGAAGAGGAAGATGCACACGTGGAGAAAAAAAATTTTTTTTTTACAAAAATCTGATGAATCTGTTTTTTCTCTTCTTTTCTTCTATCTTTCCTTTCCTTTTCTTTCTAATTTCCTTCTAATTTTCTATGAATGAATTGAAATGATTTTCTTTAGAAAAAGTAAGAAATAGGAATAAAATAAAATGAATAAATGAAATAAGAATAAAAATAAATAATATAAAATTTTTTGGTGCCTACAACTTGCCTCTCTTTGTCCGAGTCTCGCAGAAATTCAAGACAAAGACGTAGACACCAAATTACTTACCTGTTTGCTCCAACTGTAATAGAATCAAAACAAACAAAGTGAGTTTCAAATAAAATCAGCAAGCATTTAAATCGATCAGTAGGATCTAATACCAGTCGAAACAACTAGTAAAATCTAATGGATTGGAAAATCCAGACCTAAAGAAATGAAAGATTGGTGGGACAAAATCCGAACCCAACAAAGTAAAAGGTTGGTGGGATAAAATTCAAATCCAACAAAATAAACAGTCAATAGGATAAAATCTAAACCCAATAAAATAACAACTGGTTGGATAAAAGTCCAAATTCAACAAAATAAAAGTTGGTAGGAAAAAATCTAAATCCATCAAAATAACGATTGGTGGGATAAAACCCAAACCCAACAAAATAAAGGTTAGTGGAATAAAATTCAAATCCACCAAAAATAACGGTTGGTAAGATAAAATCCAAATTCAACAAAAATAACGGTTTGTGGGACAAAATCCAAATCCAACAAAATAACCATCCCAAGCCCAACAAAAATAATGGTTGGTGGAATAAAACCCAAACCCAATAAAATAACGGTTTGTGAGATAAAATCCAAATCCAACAAAATAACGGTTGGTAGGATAAAATCCAAACCCAATAAAAAAGTAAAAATGCATTGCAAAAAGGTGTGAAGCAATTTTTGCTATCTTTCTGAGCAAATATTAAACTTGCTTATGGGATCAAATATCACCTTTCTAAAAAAATTTGTTCCAGTGTAGATCAGACGTAGCTAAATAAGTATTGTTTTCTTCTTCCTACAAGAAGATATGCGTAATCCAATCTTACAAAAGGAAATAAAAACAATCGCGATGAATATAATATCACCACCGTGCGGTTCTCGAGCCTTGAGGACCCTATAAACGTGAGCTTTTTGATGTCGAGAAACTGTCCGATTTAGAAGACTTATGCAACCTTCTCTTGATCTGCTAGTATCTGTACTCAGCCAACCATACTTATACTATGAGATATACATTTATGCACCAATTATGATAAATTACGGGGATTGTCTTTTGGTTGAGTTTAATGAAAAACACGTAAAAGTTTTAAAATTATTTCATGCAACGACACAAAATACTGTAAAATAATTTTCAATGAGAAAAATGACTTTTATTAAGTTTACGAAAGTTGATTTAGAGACTCGGATACAAATTCGAGTGGCTTGTCTATGATGAAAGAAACGTCACATTTGACCCCTTCTGATATCACCTTCCTGAAATTCAGTGTTGCCTAGTGGCTGTCAAACTATCAAAAATAAAATTTATATTAGACCTACTACCAAAACTGAATAAATATAGTGGTAAGTAAGGTCGTCTCCATAGGGAACCGGTAGACTTATTACACACAGGTAATTGGGGGATTTTTGGAAGGGAGATAAAAGAAACAAATTACAGATATAAGTGATGGGTTGCAATTTTATCATATATTTTATTATTAATTTCCCCTATTACCTGACCTGATGTGGATTAATTATTAGATTCTACTCACTTTTGACAATTTACATTTATTTCAGGGAGTAGAACGAAAATATTCTAACAAGTGCCAATTTGGCAATCATCAAGAAAGAGTTCAAGTAGCAGGGGCATTTTTGGAATATCAAGCCGCGACCCTTCTTGGTAATTTGGCCGAAGACAGCATTAAAAAGAAGAGTGCTGGAGTCTTCTTCGGCTGGGCGGCGGCAGCCGCAGAGTAGGATGAATAGAGGCATTAGATAGAAATTAGAATGAAATGCAGAGAACTGGTACTACTTGGGAGGTGTAGCCTCTGACTTTTCTTTGGGAGAGTTTTTCCTTCTTCGTATGAGAGACCTCTAGCTTAGCTTTTTCTATTGACTTTTCCTTCGTAGCTTTTGGTAGTGGAGTTCTCCTACGGATGTCAGGAGCAATTAGGAAGACATTGAGTCATACTCTGCAACTTTGCTTTACTTTATTCCTTTCACCGAATTGAATTTGCCCATTTTTCAATTGATGGCCGCGACTCTCTCTCCAATTTTGTATGGGTTTTTCGTATCAAATATGAACTAGTTTCTTCACTCCAGTCAAGGAACGACGGAGGCTTTGGTTCGCCTAAAAATTGTGAGATTGATTTAATTTTATCTTTTTCTTTTATTTATTGGTATTCGCATATCCCTTGATTGCAGCATTTATGATTATTTAATTGATTGATTGTCTTGAATCCGGATAATTAGTTAACTTGACAATCTATTGTCAATTAGGGCATTAAATCCGTAATTGTTTAATTGCCTTGAATTAGTGGCAACTGGCATGATTAGGTTTATGTCAGGGGAATACGCGGGCTAATTTGAAATAACCCTGGTAGTGTGTTATTTGGTTAGAATAGGGCTCCTTTAATACATAAGGCAATTGGAAAATTAAATCTTACGGGCGTACCTAAAATTATTTCTCAATTAGGATAGTGATTAACGGGCGTACCTTAATCACCGACACAGTAAGGAGGGGTTGACTGTCATCGCTTGTTTAGCAGTTATAACCTATTTATTAGTAAATAATTGGAATTGCATTTACATCGATGATCAATTAGGTGAACCATTGTTGAAGTTATTTCTTGACTAGACTTTTAATTGTCATTTTATTTGATTGGCACTTTCCACACAAAAACACCCCCTGATTACTGTGAATTTGAAAAGAAGCAGATACACCCAATCCCTGTGGATTCGACCCTGCTTACCACTATCTATAAAAATTAACTTTAGTTGAGCAGGTTTATATTATTGCACAGGCTGACAACCTGTCAATTTTTGGTTCCGTTGTCGGGGACTGGTACCTGATTAATTTGTTTCTTTTTTAGTTCATCTTGTTTTTCTTTCTTTTTTTTCATCTTTTTTTTATATATAGTTTATAGCTGCTAACATTCCGTATTTTGGTGATAGACTGAATTTTATTTCTAGAAGGGGTTATGAGACTCATGCTTTTTATAATGATCAATTGGCTGTTGCAAATTGTGAAAGTTATTTTGCTTCAAATCATTCAACCGACATATACCCCGTATTTCAAGATGGTCTAAGTGCTCCAATCGATACCTTTGGAGATTTTTCATCTCAATATCAAACGTGGCATGACTCTTATTCAAACGGGTATGATCAAAGATGGTGGGATGATTCCAATTTTAATTATGCGACCAGGCCAATGGGTTTTCAACAGCAAGAGTCTCAACAACCATCATCCGTGTCAGGTATGTCTCTTGAAGAAATGATTGAATTACTAATTGCTAATATATATTGATTTCAACAGGAGACACAAGCGATGGTGGATCAAGTGCAACTATTGACATCCAAGATGACGGATCAAATGCATCTATTGACATCCAGAATAACGCAATTAGCTTCTCACATGTGTGAAGAATTGCCCTCACAGACCAACATCAACCTTGAAGAAGATGAGAGCGCAATTATCCGGCCAAATGACATGAAATTGCAAGAGTTTCTCGAAAACGGATCTAAAGATGCAGTTGAAAAGGAAACTAAAGTGCAAGAAATGAGACCACGGTATCAACTCGTTCAAGTGAATGGATCCAGTGAACAATCTCCAAATGCGGTGACATCTCCTCCAGTCTTTAATCAATATTCTTCTGACTCTTATTCTTCAATTCCTGTTAGTGAGATTGACTTTATTATACCAGAAAATTTTGAATTTCATAACAGAAATAAATTAAGAGTAGCGATGGCAAGATATCTTGGATCAATAAATGCATGTGAGGGAGGAGTGAATGGAGAATTCAAATTATCGTTGACTTGTTTGGCGCCATTTACTAGTCCATGGAAGACCATAGCTCGTGTGCTCAAGAATTACTCTATTTACGAGGGTTATCAGGACTATATAGAGGATGAATCATTAAAATGAGTTACACGATTTTATCCTCCGTGGCGATGTCTAGCAAAAAACATTAAAGAAAGGCGCTCATTGGGAGGCAATCCAATTTCTTTTAGTTGTTTGTTTAGTTTTGTTTGATAGCCTAAATATGTTTTCATTGAGTTTGACTGATTTTTTGCTTCAATTTTCGTTTTTGATTATTCGTAGGTATCTCTCTGACATGACGCGCCCGCGTCAAGTCGTATGGAGAGCTCATAGTCAGAAGGGTTCTTGCTTTCTTGACATGCCCACGTCACATTCGCGGGAAAGGTAAGTATTCAAAACTTGATAACAGCTTTCGATTTCCTGTTAATCTCTAATTTTGAATTTCGAAAATAAGTTTTGTTAATAATAATATTAAAAAAATAATATAAAAAATTTAAAAATTTAAAAAAAAATAAAATAATTAATAATTAATAAAAAAAATTTTAAAAATTTCCTTTTAGCTATGACCTTTGTTTCCAAAATTAAATTTAAAAAAAATTTTTTTTTTCTTTCTTTTTCTTTCTTCCTCTTTTTTTTCTTTCTTCTCCTCTATTTCTTCTTTTCTGTCGATCGAAAGCCTTTGCCCGCCGCCATATCTCTCCACCTCGCTCGCCCACCATCTCTCTTTCTCTCTCGTTGATCCTCCACCGCACGCCACAACTCCCCTCCTCGTGACCATCACTTCGTGTGCCTCACACCCACGGGTAGCGCCGCTGTCATCTCCGTCTGAGCGCCGCGTGACTGGCCCGCTGCCACCGTCGAGCACCTCCACCAGCTCTCTCACCACCACAGAGTGCCACCGATGCCTCCGCCGTCGCGCGCCATGCGCCACCATCTCTGTCTCTTTCTCTTCATCGCCATCATTCTTTCCCAGAGATATTGTTTGGCCACTGTCTACGGTGGAAAATTTTGCATTCCCTGGTTGGATTGGCCACTGTGACGCTTGAATTGTGTTGCATTTGCTGGTTGAATTGAGTTAAGATGTTTCAGAACTTGGCCGCGTACTTCCACCACATCGGTTTTCTTGCACCATTCTCACCTGCCCCTTAGCCACTCGCAAGGGAAGTTTCGTTGTCCTCTTCACTTTACTTGCTTTATAATCTCCATTGGGGACAATGTCCGATTTAAGTGTAGGGGGGATTGGACAGCTGTGATCCTAGTATTTCTAGTTTTTAGTTTTTAGATGTTTTTCCTTTATTTTTAGGTTGTTATTTGTCTATCTTTCGTTTATTTTCTTTCTTTTTAGTGATCAGCTCTCATGTGAATACCAAGATTTGATGTTGGATTGTTGACTCTAATTCTGCTATTACCAAGTTTTAATAATAAAATTGTATTTAGTTAATGTGGTTGAACCCAAGAACATCTCTTTGGTGAATATCGGTGATTATTTGACTCTTCTAATTTTTGGTTAATTTTTCTAGGTATAGGGAATGATTGTTGGCATTTTCATGTGAATTGGTCCAGTTATTAACTTTAGTTCTCCATGTTTGAAAAATGAGGCTAGCTGCTGCTATTTTTTTTGTGATATTTTGAGTTATTGTGTTATCTGGCTGTGAAATAAATTTGATTGTACTCCACTATTTGTTACTACTGAGTAACCGGGGATCTTTACCTAAAGTGTCGATTCTCGCATCAAAAAGTGGTAATTTCTATGAGTACGTGATCGTATAGCGATAGGAGCTGAGTAACCGGGCTCCTTCATCTGGCAAATGTTGGAGTTCGCGTCAAAAGGCTCCGATGGCTAGAGATTAAGTCTTTTGAGCTATTGAAAAAAAAAGAAAAAAAAATAAATAAATAATGAAAAAAAAGAAGTGACAATTGTGTTAGTGTATGTTAAAAGTCAGCTTGCCGATTTGTGGATTTAATGTCGAGATTTTGGTTAATAATTGGACCATTTGCTGATAAATGTTGTGTGACATTCCTTTTTCTTAGATTAGTTAACCTAGAATTGAAGGAATTTGTGGTTTAGAAGCTAATCAGGGTGATGTTTCTTGGGTATTGATCACTGATGCTTGATATATGTTTTTCTTGGTATCTTGGCAATATGGTAGATGGAGCAATGACCATTGTCAAATATTGGTGCTTGCTTCCTGTTCTCACGCTTGAGGGCAAGCATGGTTTAGGTGTGGAGGGAATTGATGGGTTACAATTTTATCATTTATTTTATTATTAATTTCCCCTATTACCTGACCTGATGTGGATTAATTGTTAGATTCTACTCACTTTTGGCAATTTGCATTTATTTCAGGGAGTAAAACGAAAATACCATAACAAGTGTCAATTTGGCAATCATCAGGAAAGAGTTCAAGTAGCAGGGGTATTTTTGGAATATCAAGCCGCGACCCTTCTTGGTAATTTGGCCAAAGACAACATTAAAAAGAAGAGGGCTGGAGTCTTCTTCGGCTGGGCGGTGGCCGCCGCACAGCAGGATGAATAGAGGCATTAGATAGAAATTAGAATGAAACGCAGAGAACTGGTACTACTTGGGAGGCGTAGCCTCTGACTTTTCTTTGGGAGAGTTTTTCCTTCTTCGTATGAGAGACCTCTAGCTTAGCTTTTTCTATTGACTTTTCCTTCTTAGCTTTGGTAGTGGAGTTCTCTTACAGATGTCAGGAGCAATTAGGAAGACATGGAATCATACTCTGCAACTTGCTTTACTTTATTCCTTTGACCGAATTGAATTTGCCCATTTTCCAATTGATGGCTGCGACTCTCTCTCCAATTTTGTATGGGTTTTTCGCATCAAATATGAACTAGTTTCTTCACTCTAGTCAATGAACGACTGAGGCTTTGGTTCGCCTAAAAATTGTGAAATTGATTTAATTTTATCTTTTTCTTTTATTTATTGGTATTCGCATATCCCTTGATTGTAGCATTTATGATTATTTAATTGATTGATTATCTTGGATCCGGATAATTAGTTAACTTGATAATCTATTGTCAATTAGGGCATTAAATCCGTAATTGTTTAATTGCCTTTAATTAGTGGCAACTGGCATGATTAAGTTTATGTCAGGGGAATACGCGGGCTAATCTGAAATAACCCTGGTAGTACGTTATTTGATTAGAATATGGCTCCTCGAATACATAAGGCAAATGAAAAATTAAATCTTACGGGCGTACCTAAGATTATTTCTCAATTAGGGCAGTGATTAACGGGCATACCTTAATCACCGACACAGTAAGGAGGGGTTGACTGTCATCGCTTGTTTAGCAGTTATAACCTATTTATTAGTAAATAATTGGAATTGCATTTGCATCGATGATCAATTAGGTGAACCATTGTTGAAGTTATTTCTTGACTAGACCTTTAATTATTATTACTCTGATTTTAGTGAATTGTCATTTAATTTCTAGTTAGCTATTTATTTTTATTTGAATTTATTTGATTGGCACTTTCCACACAAAAACACCCCCTGATTACTGTGAATTTGAAAAGAAATAGTTACACCTAGTTCCTGTGGATTCGACCCTGCTTACCACTATCTACAAAAATTAACTTTAGTTGAGCAGGTTTTTATTATTGCATAGGCTGACAACCTGTCAGTAAGAGTGCTGAATTTCCAAACGCAAGAGATGCAATAACTAGAGAATGTAATAATCAATTAATTGACACAACCTAGTCAAGGAGATAATCTTGGCACCGGTTCACACAATTGATCATAGATACTTGAATTAATTTACACGTTCACAAATAAATTGGTTAAAGCAATTCAACAACTGTCGAACCACCAATCTCTCTTTAATTATATGGTAGTCCAGAGACGTTCTTAAACTACCCCCTTGTAAAATAGATAACTCCAGAGACGCTCGAAAGATTTAATCTATTCACAACATTAGGAATTAGAGAGATCCAATTCTAGTTAACAAACACACATGCGGGTTCATTTAAATTAGATTAATTATTCCTACGACACCGATTAGACTGCTTGCGAGGTAATGAAATTGTCTCGTTCGCCACTAATTGAAGACAATCAAGTGATACGCACCCCTGTCCTAATAGGCAATATACTATTTAGACAATTGAATAACTGGCCACATTAATCCAACAGATCCAAACAATAATAGGCTATTAAAACAAAAAATAATTAAATACTCACAAACGCCGAATTTAGAACAATTAAAACGATCTAACAATTGTTCGTGCACCGGGTCTTGATTATTCCTCAACTAGATAAAAGAACTTAGCCTTGCTTCATAACGATGAAGCAATCGAAAACTTGCAAAATAGTTTCGTTGTTTGAAGAAGTAAGGATCCGATGGCTAGTCTACTAACTTGCATTGGAGGAAAAAAACAAAGATAAAAACAAAACAAGATCCAAGGCCGAAGATAAGATTCCTAGTCTATTGCAATCTTCCTTTTAACGTCTTTCCATCGTTCTCTTGCTTGCCAACTCAGAGTTTGTTTCTAAAAGGGATTGCTTCCTTATTTTCCTCCTTGAATTGTTGCCAAAAGTCTTCTTTGAATCTGTTTCCTAATCCCATGTAGGTTCAAAATGTGTCTCCCAAGAATAGCGGTAGCTCCAGGGATAGGACCCGCGGTCCGTCTTTTTCACACAGCCCTGCGGTCTCTGGCGTGGGCACACTCTGGAAGGATTGGTCTTCTGAAAATTCACTTTTTTTTGCCACTTTTGATATCAGTTGCCTGTAAATAACACCAATACCAAATATGAACAGAAACCCATTACTCCGCACAATAATTGGCCAAAATTAGGACTAAATATCAATGTAATAAACACTCAATTATCGCCCTATCATTGCCAAAAGAATTTCAATATGAGGAGAAATCCAAATGAACATAGTCACCAGCTTTTTAATAGTCGATCCCCTGCTTTCCATTCACAACTCAGCCGGTGTTTCAAAACCTAACTTAGCGCCCTTTTGGATTTTCACTAAGGTTGCCCCCGCCCATTTATTTTTCTTTTCTTCTTTTTCTTCTTTTTTCTTCTTTTTGATTTTGATTTTGATTTTTAAAAAAGGTGCCCTTTCAGGTTTTTACCTAATGAATAAATTTAACAAAAGCCTCTATCGATTCAGAAATATGTTTCAAGATTGATGGCATCTGATAGGGTGTTAATTGTTAGTAATTTTATTATTAATTTCCCCTTTGTCCTTGCCAAATATTGTTTTAATTAGTAATATTTACTTATATTTGGTATTTGAAGTCAATTTCAGGGAGTGGAACAGAAAACTACAAAAAAGGAGGGACTTTCTGGAAACTTCAAACAAGCCACAAACTTGGCCCACATGGTGATACGGAGGATTGCATTTCTTTTGTCTAATTGGGAGTGTCTTGAGTACTTAAGAGTCCTAAGAGCGATGAAAGACGAAAAAGAGGAGGAAACATCAAGAGGCCTTGCCTTTTGTACTTTGATTTTGAATCTGCGGCGGGGACCACAGAAAAGCATTGAGTCACTTTCAGCTTTGGAAGGAAAGAAACGTAGGAAGCTTTGAGAGTTGTTTTTGTTCCTTATTCGTGGGGACCACTGGATAGATAGCTTTAGCCATTTCCTTTTGGCTATATAAGGACAATCGTAAGAAAGGCTACGGGGAGTTTTTTTTTTTTAGCATAGTTTAGTTTTATTCTTTCTTGGTTCCTTTGATGGCCTGGACCTCAGTTAAATTACTTGGAGATTTTCTCATGAGGCGTGGCTAAGTTTTTCTAGTCAAAAGTCAATTTGAGGACTCGGTTTCAAACATCTGTGAGATCTAATTATTTTACTTATTTCTTTTATTTATTGGTATTTGTACGTTTCCTGATTTAATTGCCTATGCTTGTTATGTTACTTGAATGTCAAGGGCCCGATATTCGAGTTAACCTAATAATCTACTGTCAAATTAATTGATTGAATCCGTAATTGTTCAATTGATTAATACCAGTGGCGACTAGCGTGATTGGTTTCATGTTAGGGAAACGTATGATCTAACTTAAACAAACCCTCGTAGCGTATTTGTTGGTTAGGATTGGGCTTTTCTAATTATTAATGTCATCGAGTAATTAAATCCTATGGTCGTACCTAGGGTTATTTCTTGGTTAGAGAAATAGTTAACGGTCGTACCTTAACTATCGAGAAATTAAGGAAAGGCTGGTTGTTCATCGCGTGTATGACAACTATAACCAATCTAGTAATGAGTAATTGAATTATCTTTGCATCGATGATCAGTTGAATGGACCGTGTCTGAAAAATTGCACCTTTGGCTAGAGTCATATTGGTTATTGATTAATTTCTATTAGTTGTTTTATTGGTTAGTTAATTAGTTATTTTATATTCTCCAAAAAAACCCCCCATACTTTGGACTTTAAAAGAAACGAATTATCCCCAATCCCTGTGGATTCGACTCTGCTTATCACTATCTACAGAAATTATATTTTATTTAAGCAGGTATTTATTATTGCACAGGTTCGGCACCTGTCAGCATCAGTGTGACAATTCTTCTCTTGTAAAATTGGGTAAAGATGTATTTACATCATCTGCCATTTGATTAAACAATTTTCACTAGAAATATTGCAAGAGGCGGCATTCGGGACTTTACGACTTTTGTAACGGGGTCAGGTGGGATGTTAAGAAATGTTAAGACTTGAAAGCAGTTCTTTAAAAGGGTTTAAAAAATCTTAGGATCGCATCCTATAATGGAGGGTAGTAATTATTAGGATGTATATATACATGATAGATTGTGTGGAATTTAGATGTATTAATAAGTGCACATTGAAAAAAATTATGATAATGTCTAAATGCAGGGATACAATGATTATGATTGTGTGTATTTCACATGGTAAGTTATGTGTAATTTAGATATGCTAACAATTCCTCTAGACACTTGTTAAAAAAAATCCTTTGAATGTAGTTTTTTTTTTATCTATTGAAAAATTTTTAAAGGACATGCATATGTTTGTATCTCTATCCAAAACTTGGCCATCCAAATAGATATTCTTAAAATTAGTTCTTGTTGGTATGTTAAGCCTAACTTATATGTTAAAAAAATCTCCATATCAAATTTCAGCAGTTTTTTTTAGGTCAAATCAAGTTTTAGTAAGCTTTCTTATTTACTGCTCCAATTTGGCATTCAATCAAGGTGAAATTCGTTGTATTAATTAGTTGTTCAATATTTACCAAATCTTGTGAATTATAATTAACATGCTTTTTTTTATTGTATTTAATTTGAAAAAGTGAAATGTTAGAGTCTTTGTTCTAATTGTCTAATGACAACATCCCGAGATGAAGGGTTTGTAACAAGATGACACAGTCAGATGGTTTTGAAGGCACACAAGAATTGCCAGAACCTATTATACATCACATGCCATCTATCCTCACCACCAAAGAAGAAGTAAAAATAGTTTCATTGTCTAAGGCATGGTTGAGTGCATGGCAAACTCGCCCCAGTCTGCAGTTTATCGATCACTACCTTTTGAGTTCTGAGTGGGACTATAACAATGATTTCCCAACTTCTGAAGGACTACTAAAACTTGCAGATTACACGACTTTCACCCACTCCATCTTTCAAATGTACTGCGAGTACAAGAAAGATATAAGTATTTTGGTGCTTAAGCTTAACAACCTCTTAGCTTTGGCTTCTCCTGTTGATAGCTGGCTGCAAATTGCATTCGAAAACAGTGTTACAAGGCTTGGCATTTGAATCTATTTTTATGCTTTACCTCAAGTGGTTTTGGAATCCAGATGGCTCGTAGACTTGTTTGTCCGAAATTGCGTGTTAAATCTGCATACAGTTGAGAAGATAAGGTGTAATAGTCTTCGACAATTATGTCTTTTTCAAGTGTATTTAGATGATCTGACGTGCCAGAATAATTTCAAGCTGTCCCTTAATTGAAAACCTGAAATTAGTTACTGTTTTGGGGTAGAGAATATTAGGGTAACTAAACTTCAAAAACTTAAGGCATTTACTGTTGCCTTGCTCGCCAGTAGAAAAGTTAAAGTCGAATCACCAAGTCTTGAATTCTTTTACTATAGGAATGTGATCTCTTTCGAGTCAGGTAATAAAATAACTTGGCGGCTTCAACTCAATCCATCTCAGAATCTGAAGAATTTGTTCTGGTGCAGTGTTTCCATCTCTCATGACTTTTTCTTGAACTACGAACAAAATTTCCCACACCTTGAAGGGTTGAAAATCGACTTTTGCCGGGGGTTACAAACACTCAAAATTTCAAGTCACTCAATTAGAAAAATGCATTTGATTGGGAATCTGAAAGAGGTGCAGCTAGATGTTCCTAGCATGGTTTTGTTGAAATATGACGGGTATACAATCCCTGAGTATTCTTTTATGATACCTCCATGCAATCTTTGGGTTTCAGATATTAATATATTTTACCAGACAAATTTGGGGACTTCATGGTTCTTCAGATTGCTGGAATTTTTTACGAAGCTAATCAAATCCAAAGTTTCCCTCAACATCAGAATTGGACCAATGATCATGCCAGCTTTTAGTGTAGATCATGAGAATCATGAGTTTAGTGTCATCTTTCCTCAGCCTCAAGTTAAAAAACTCTTTATCTGCTTTGATAGATTTGATGATTAAATTTCCGATGCTGCATTGTCGTTTCTGGTTTACATCTTCCTGATTTGTCGTCCTAAACCTATAATAAGACATTGGAACTTCTGGAGTCCGAAAGAGAATAATTTAGTTTCTCTATAAAGTACTGATGTTCAAAATGAATCAGAAGCATAAGAAAACGCTGCAAACTAAGTTGTGGCAGAAGCATCTAAAGGAAGCAGACGTACAGATATTTATAGAGAAGCGAAAGGGTCAGCATCCAGAACCATTGGACTGGGAAAGTTTTTCGAATGCATTACCAACAGAAGAACGCATTTGGCATCTTTACTTCGATTTAGAGTGGGAAACAACAGATATGCCATGAGAAGCAAAAGTACTAGGATCTTGATCGATTCGGCTTCAATACAAAATGGAAGTATTGCGTAGATATACCTATTATTGCTATGGCTATTTGTATTATTCTTGGTTAAACTATGATCAATGCTGTGGTTGACTTGAGCATGCTAGATGTTTTGTTCACTGAGTCTGCCAGAATGCAGGGGAGAAAAGATTTTCTTGCTGCTAATTATATTGGCAGTTATCTTTTTCTTCTTTCTTCATTGGTGTGCTGGTCTAGTAAATTGGGTTTGGGTTTTGGATAAGGATTACAGATTGAGATTCGAAATTCAGGAATACGTCACTCCAAAACTAAAAAAGAAAGCAAGATATATGTCATTATTATTATCCTTTTCTTAGCAGAAATTATTACTTTCCTTTTCTTGCTTACTCAGGTGCTTAGACAACTGGAGAATAACAGAAGTGACACATTTGCAACAGGATACAAATTCACCTTTTATGTTGCGATTGTAATTGTGTGAATAGATAAATTTCACGGGCACATCATCCGACAATGCTTTGTGAATTATTATGTCCTTTACAAATATAAAACATGCTACAGGTTTGTACTCTAGGGTAAAGTTTTCATCTTTATATAACAAAAATATGAGATGTGTAATCAATAATTTAGAGGTTGGTTTTTATCTTTTTATCACTTTAACTTCAATTGCGTTAGTTTCAAATACTGGTAGTTCATTTTCTTCTTGTGGATTGCTCATGGATTCCATAGCATACACCAAGCTAAGACAGGAAGACTTTTGCTGAGGATTAGCAGACCAGCCACTTGGTCAATTTTCCAGCTTACAGACTATAATAGCCTCCAGATATTTGGCCCGTATGGGAATAGGTTATGAAGCTAAATAGCTGTATGCAATTTGAAAAATTTAGAAGAGTAGGAGCAAAAATGAATGAATGAGTAAACTCTACAGGTCTGGTTTTAGATATATTCACTATGGTTGGATTTCTATTTTTATTCATTTGGAGAGCGAGAAAAGGCAAAAGCACAGCAGGGACTGGAGGAGTAAGGTCCTTGTACAGCAAGACAAAAGGGGGGGAAAACAGTTGAAAAAGAAATTTTCTGTATTGTAGGATTTGATTGGAATGTTGGACTTCTCTTTCTGCTTCATATGCTTTATAACTAGAAAATCATTTTAATTTAGAAAACTTTGACATTTGCAATCCTGTCTGTATCTTCATTTCTATATATTGTGCAAGGGCAAATGCAAACTATATCATAATACTCCTCTGCATAATGACTAACATGTATTTTGAATATTGTAATGTAGAACTGAAAACTCCAATCAGCCAATCAATCATGCTGCTACTCAAAAACCATACAAAATCACCCTAGTAAAATTCTCTCTATGTTGTTTCTTGTCAACAAACCAAAACGATAAAGAGAATTGAGTCCTTGAATTTCCCAGAAGGCCAAAAAATCATTTTATGCAGTTCTACATTCATTAATATCTACTTGTTGTGCTGCATCAGCACTTATAAGCTGGATATATTATCTCGAACTGTTGCTGGATCAAAACGATCTTTGAGGTCACGTTCTCATCTGCAGCTTATAATCAGGTATCAGTTTAGAAGAATCTGAATAGCTTATCATTCAACATAGGTGGACTGGCACTTTGTGAGATTTAAGTAAATTCCCCAAGGTTTGGCAACCAAACAACAGAGATCCTCTTCCGTCAAACAGTCTATTTCAATTTATTCATGGAACGATGGGATGAAACAAACACATTTATGTATTGTTTTTGGCAACCAATATATATATATATATATATACATATATATATATGAACAGGTGTTTTGTTTTATCTTGAAGTAAAAACAGAAATTAAGAAACTTAAATGTCACAAATGGTCCCTTAGTAATGAACTTCAATCTTGAGTAGATCAGGTTACAATGAAAGCTGAAAAAGTGACTTGAGATTATAAGGGCCAGTAACATTGGAGGGTCCAGCCCAGATGAGCTCCGCGAACTGCTGGTTGGCAGCTTGAGTAGGATGACCGGAGTCAAAGAAGGAATAATCTTGTGGATTGCCACAAAGCTCGTAATCTTTTATCCCCCACCTCCCTCCGCAGCTATTTGCTCCTCGGAAAGGACCACTGCCGCAGCATGCACTCTTCACTTCCTTAAAGCCTTGTTATGGGAGTAATTAAATTAAAGAGCAAAAATGGAAGCTAATTGTTAGTTACTCCACCATGTTTGCATTCTTGCTAGAATTATGGATGGTTTGCCGAAAAATTTAGCAACCATTTAACTGGTGAATTCAGGTTTTTCTACAATTGTGAATTTCAATTAAATTTGTACCGTACAATGTACGAATCAACATAACATACATAGATACTAATATAACAAATTTAGAGAGGAACATGCAAAATCAATTATATACTTTGATAATGGCATAGTTGATGAATACATAGTTATGCTTTTAATAGTTGGAGACTAGTTATGCTTTTAATAGGCAATAAAGTTGATGCACGTACCGTATTTTGATGGATTGTCAAGTAAATCAACAAAAACTGCGAAAAAGTCAAAATATGAATATCTAAAGCCTTTGAGCTGCTTCTGCAGGTGCTCGAGTTTTTTGGAAAGTAAGACATTATGTAACTTGGCCAAAGCTGTCATCTGTCCATTGCACTCTCCAGTCCCTCCAGCAGCCAAATCGGCAGCCCTAGAGGCTGGTACACAGCCTAGAGGCGGCATATTTACAACTCCAAATTTTCTCCCACCTTTCTTGTATATTACCTGTTATGCATGCTAATAATCACTTCGCCTTGCTCTACAATGGCTAATTGACTATTGTCCAGTAGTAAAAATTAAAAATTTACCTCGAGAGCAGCTGTAATGTTGCCAACCACCATTGCTACATAATCCTCAGGGGTAAATGACTTAAATATGTTGGAATTTCTTGAATAGCTCGAGTAATCATTTGCCCCTATGCTAAACAAGTAAACAGAATTGGATACGATTCGCTCAGCTCCTCTTCTATCGATATTGGATCTCAATAGTTTTTCAGCCTCGTTGAAATGCCACAACTGCGTTTTAAGGTCGACAACCTGAGAAATGACTTGAAATCAATTACCTATATATGTTGGGAAATGGCAATATTACATCACTGGTGGTCATTTCTCTTAATTACACTCCATCAGTTAAGCGAGTTACTTACCGATCCGGGATAGGTTTCAACTAGAGCACCGGCGCCAGCAGATGCAAAGTTTGCACCATAAGCCAACTGATATTGGTAGCCAATTTGGAGATAAGGTGGAATGAAAGGGAGCTTTGCGTATTCAGCTGCAAATGGTCATTACAACAAAGTAAGCTTTTTATTCAGTACACACACACACACACACCAATGGATAAAGAGACATAATTAAGTGCATATCTTGTTGATTTTATTTAAGAAGTCAGGCTACCTCTTACATACTTACCAATAAAATCCGTAATTACCCGGCCGTCGCAAAACCTTCCCGATGGATATTTGAAGAATGATTCTCCGTATGGGGGAAAGTTGGCCTGGAAGCGTGTACTTGTGTTGATGTAGTTGTTATTCCCAGGATCAATGAGTGAATCACCAAAGACGAAGAGGGCAGCAATGGTTTTGGGATAATGGTCATCATGACGGAAACAATCCGATGGGATAGTTAGACTTGCAAGGACAACTAGTACTACTACTAAGCAGAGTCGGATACACGAATTAGCCAGGTTAAGCTTAATTCTGTATTCTTTCGTCATCTTCATGGTAGACTGTCAGGTTTTTTTTCTTTTTTAAGCTCAAGTTGGATTGAAGTTTTATATTGGTTTTATATCAGGACTTTTTTTGTAAAAAAGAATAAATTTTATTCAATGAATCTGCACTAATAAAAAAAATACACCAAATCAAACATGATACAAATACATACACATCTCAAAACCAATAGATGCACATTCATCGTTGTAGTGCTAAGAGGTTTCAGCCGACATTTTTGAAAAATGTTCCGGTTTTCTTGTTCACTTATTTACTAATCATGTAGCAATTTACGTAAATGATCTAAATATTGACTTACTGTGTCACCTGTAGAAGAAACTTGAGGTTTTTTTTTTTTTTTTTTTTTGAGGATCACTTGAGGTTCAAATCTGGCATCAATATTAGTTGACAAGGCATATATAGTAGGTGTCATCTTTTTCTCTTCCTAGCTTGGAAAATGAATTCAATTGATGTTAAAGTGGCCCCTTTCAATAAAAATGAAGAGTACTAATGGTCAATATAGAGCTGCGCTTGCCTTTCTTTTATGCATGTGGAAACAAAACACAAATAGTATTTGGTTTTCAAGAAAAATGCTACCATTAGATTGTAAATGATAGATTTCAAGTGTTTCTACTTTCTACCAAATAAATGAACTCATAAGTTTCCCAAGGCTAGACTAGACGAAGCTTCTTCAAATGGTATGGTGGTTTCTACCATTTCATTGGTATTAGACTGACACAATTGCACATGAGATATGCGCACGTCAAGCCAATAGGAACCAATGGACAACAACTGACAAGCCTCACTTCACCTTGAAAATGAAGCACAAATGACAAAATAAGAGAAAAGAAATAAAAGATTACCGGTAACCTGATAAAGAGATGTGCTGAAAATGGGGTCACATGATGGGCAGGTTATGAATGTGAATGTTCAGTTATGTATTAAAATGATAATATTTCAACAAAAATAAATTTAGTCTCCAATATTTATAATTTTAAGCACATTTCAATTGATGGAGCTGAACATTGACTAATAGTCAAAATCATTTTAGCAATAAAATCCTATTTCAAATTTTCCTATACCACAACCTGCTAATTTTTGCTTCGTACATCAAATGTGTATTATTATCCAATTTTAACTTATTTAATGAAGATATACTTTTTAGGTTAAATGATAATGTTGTGCCTATATTATTCTATATAGAGTACATAGTGGTTAACGACACTATATCATCTGATTTGAATTATTTATCTATAGAACCAAAGAAGTAAAACAATCAAAAATTATTTCATTAAAAAAAGACTATACTAGGTCAACTGTATACAACCAAGAGACATTTAAATACTTTGAACTCGTACTAAATTGCTCTCTTAATGAGGGCATAATTTATTTACTTTCCTATCTATTAAATATATTATGTTTAAAGTCTTTGTTTCGAATGTGCTCTTTTTGCTTAGTTAGTTATGATGATAAGGATGTTTGTGCTAATGTTAGCTCATATGCCTTAGGCATTTTGTTGGATGAGGAAACTCTTGTTCCTCCGTGTCATTGAACACGTGTTGTACATATGATCGGGCCTTTGCTCGAATTGTAAATTCTCCTTTTATAAATCAATGCAAGTAAACTAACGTTTCGAAAAAAAAAATATCTATTAAATCAAAAGTTTCAATGGAAAGTTTTAAAATAGTTACTTTGCTATTTGTTTACCTTAATATTTTCCCCTACCTCTTCCCCCGTTACCTTAATAATTTTATTGAATGATTCAAACAATTATACAAAATATTAATTTCATCTTAAATTCAACTGAAAATCTATTAAAATTAAAAAAAGAAAAACAAATCTGATTTACTTATAGTTCATATTCTTTATAGTTCGAATGGATATCTAATTAAGCGTTTAAATATCAATACAATTAACAAAAAAATAATAGCATTCATTATCAATTAATTCTCCATAATCCAAAACCATACATACATAAATTATGCTACATTTGAGACTAGTAATGCAAGAATAAAAGTCTATGAGAAACAAGTGGGATGAATATGCAAAGTAAAAAATAAAAGATAGAAGTTTCCTGAACTTTTGCACATTTTCAACATAATTTCAATCTAATTTGCATTTCTTTTCCTTTGAAACCGTTAACATCACTATTTAAATTCTAAGATGCCATGATGATCCAAATTCGAAACATGGCCATAAAAAATGCAAAGTCAAAACTATTAAGTAGTTGCAAATTGACTTTGATCTTTAATCATCATTTTTTCGTCAATTATCCTAAATTTGCTTAAGATTTGAAACTTTGGGGACCAAATTTGTTTTGATCCAAGCATTAATGATCAGTCCTACACACATGCAGAGTATTATAAACAAGAACTGTATTTCTTCCAAAATTTTGGATCTATGTCATGTATTGATTTAAATTGCAACTTTTAAACTTATTCTCTTCATAGTGGTTGGTTAGTGATGATTTAGTTTTAATATTATTGAGATATCATTTGCTAATAAAGTGGAGGTGATTTTGTCACTTAATCATAAATTTTTATCTCTTTTTGCCTAAAAAAATGTTCAAGTTCGGGAGCACCAACTGTAAAAAGTTTTTATGTTGTTCGAAAGAAAATTATTCATTCATTAGTAAATTCGGGGATGTCATCTTGTATTTTATTATCCATAAAAATATGTGGAATACTTTCAATGTGAAGATTGCTTGTTGTCCTACTTTTAGAATAGACAATGAAGAGTTATATTTTTGTATTTACAACTATTAAAAATATTTTTAATTGTATCATTACATAGTCTAATCAATACGAATATTTGATTTCAAGCATGCATACATTAGTACAAATACCATTAGTATTACTAGTGATAAAGGGCACACTCAATCTATATGCAATTTAAAACAATCACTTTTTATATGGAAGAAATTGGTATAAAATTTTAATAAACAAAAAAACTTTGATCTTTTAAAATCTTTTTAAATATTATTTTAATGAATTTGGTAATTATACTGTTCATGGTTGGTTATCGATGAAAGTTAGTTATGCTATTGGATGACAATACATAGACAACATGTTAAGCAAATGATAAAAGTATAATTAAGTGATCATGATGATAATGTTGAAAATTTAAAAGTGACAAATATGATCTAATTAAATTTCACCTATTTGCACTCCGGTTATTATGTCATCAATTCATTCTCATTAATTTGGTCTAATACAATTACAAACGCATTTTTTAAACATTTCTTTATGTTCTACCCGCAAATATAATAAAACAATCATGCAACAACATATTACTTCACCTACAAATATTCCATCTCAACTAATTAATTAACCGTTCGTTTACTCCTTTACAATTATTAATTCCTATGATTGGTTTAATTAATTGTACATATTATTCCAAAATTTCTTCCAAAATATTTAAATTATCTTTATGTAATTAAATGAATCAAAATTTATCTAATTCTGCACATACATATATTATTTATTTTTTTAATTTCTTTTTAATTATGTATCTAACTTTACATTTTCTTCATTATGTCTATTGTTCATAAATTAGAAAACAGTAGTAATATTAATAATATTTTGGATCTTTTCACATGGGTTAACGTGGGTGAACCGATAGTGCAGGTGAACCCATGTGACAATCCATGTGACATGTGAACATGGGTTCACCTTCACTGACAAATCGTTTTGGGTTATTTTAATGTGGAACCCACCATCACAACACTCCTTGAAGTTCCGGTAGCCTTAGCCCACACCAAAAACAACCTCGAATTTTGTTTTTCCTAACGTGTCTTGCTCTCGTCACATGCGTACCGCATCAAACCACTTGACCAATGCATTGGTACAAACCGCTGTACCAATCCTCAGAATTTTGGCCAGAGTATCAACTACGTATGGGGACTTGGTTATGGAAAGGAAAATGCTTCTGGGCAGCCTATCAGTAGCATTTGGTTTCATCAAAGCAAAGGCCCATTGCACCTTTTTGTTATTCTTGTTTTTGGATATTTGGACCATGGATATTGAAGATTTTGAGAAAAGTATGATAGTGGTCATTCATGTTTTAAGTTGGCAACGAACAGGATGTAATCAATGAAAATTTTGCATTTGCATGATAGACATGATGCTCAAATTCAAAGGAAAATAACGATTTAATAGCTAAAGTTGAGATTTTAAAATTCAGAAATCATGATTTCAAATCTCTTTTCCTTCCTTCGCTTCTTAAATCACATTCTTCTTCTTCTAGAAGTTAAAAAAAAATGCACTCACGAAAATATAAAGGTACCTAAGAAAATGGTACAAGAATAAAATATACCACACCCACACAAAAGCACCAAAATAATCAAGGGATCCTGAACCGTTTTGTTCTTTAATAACATTACCCTGACGCTTGGACAGCAAATCAATAGAGAGAATTGACGTTCCCTTTTTCTTTTCTATGTGGAAAAGAAGCATAACATTAGATGTCAGTTTCATTATTCAAAGGAATAGTGTACATTTCCATAGGTACAATTGATCGTGGACAAAGACTTGGCATAAAAAAACAAAACGGTCAATGTCGTGTAGCATTTGACTTCGATAGGCAGCATGACCCGCCTTTGGAATTCCGGGGCTTTTGGCTAGTGCTGTTAACGAGCCGAGTCGAGCTCGAGCATGTGATAATCGAGCTCGACTCGAACCCCTAATCGAGCCAACTCGAGCTCGCTCGATTAGTAATTCGAGCTTCACAAACTATTCGAGATCGACTCGATGTGCTCGGTAGAAAACTCGAGCTCGAGCTCGAACTCGAGTTCAAAATCGAGTCGAGCTTATCGAGCTCGAACTCGAGCTTGTCGAGCCTGTAGAATATCAAATACACAATTAAAATGACGCTAATACCCTTACTATTCAAGCAATTTCGAGTTCGAACTCGAGCCTATCGAGCTTGTAGAGTATCAAATACATAATGAAATGACACTAATACCCCTACTATTCGAGCCTATCGAGCTTAAACGAGCCGAGCATAGCTCGGCTCGTCTATTAAACGAGCATCAAGTTAAACTCGAGCTCGGCTCGTTTCTCTCAATAAACGAGCCGAGTCGAGCCCTTATCGAGCCGGGTCGAGCTCGGCTCGCGAGCTGCCCGGTTCGATTAACAGCTCTACTTTTGGCACTATTATTAACAGAAAATTCTTTTAGTGATTAAGGGCTTAAATTTGGATGGATAGTGATCAATCAAATTTTATAAATAGCCCAATTCCGCTTTGAAGCACAGGCTAAAGCTTAGAAAAGTGTCTTTTTTTAGTCAGTTTCCTTTTCTGCTAGTTTTGTCCCAAAAAAAAAAAAAAAATCCATTCTTGACCTGACCAACTGCCTATCCTACATCCTTCACTTTATGTTCTGTTTTATTTTGAAGTTAAAACAGAAATTAAGAAACATTCATGTTGCAGACGGCCCTTAGCAATGAACTTCAATCTCGAGTAGCTGAAAAAGTGAGTTGAGATTATAAGGCCCAGTAATATTGGAGGGTCCGACCCAGATGAGCTTCGCAAACAGCTGGTTGGCCGCTTGAGTTGGATGACTGGAGTCAAAGAAGAAATAATCTTGTGGATTGTCACATAGCTCGTATTCTTTTATTCCCCTCCTCCCTCCGCAGCCACCAGCTCCTCGAAAAGAACCACTGCCGCAGCATCCACTCTTTAACTTCTTTAAAGCCTTCCATGTAATTAAACCAAAGTGAACCACTGGGCCAATGGCTCAGTGGCCACCAGGGAGGGATTAAGTCCCTCCTTGGGCTGTTGGTGAGGGTTCAAACCTCACCAGCAGCGAAAAAAAATCTAAGGGTTGTGTCATAACACTCCCTTGGTCTAGTTGGGTCTGTATACCCACTAGCCCCTACAACAGCCTTCTTAGGCTCCCCCTCCCCCTAGATTAGGATAGAGTAGGTTATACACATGTATCGTTGCTGACAAAAAAAAAAAAAAAATTAAACCAAAGTGCAAAAATGGAAACTCATTGTTAGTAACTCCACCATTCAATGCAAGTTTGCTAGAAAAATTTAGCACTGGTATAGTTAGTTTTGGGTTCGGAGTTTCTACTGTCGCGCCCCATTTTTGAAAATAAATTTTTAGTGTTGAAAAAATGATGAGTTTATTTAAAATTAGTTTTTTATTTTAGAGAATAAATAAAGAAAAATGGCCTAATATAGGAATTAAAATGTGCGACGGTTTGAATCCAAAATTTGGTCTAAAAAGGGTTTTTAAAGAAAAATAGGAGTCACTACTTGGAATCGAGTTTAGGTGTATCAAGTTACCCAAATATATATAAAAAATAGACAAAACCGTTTTTAAACGACTTCAGATCTTTAAAAAAAAAAAGAAAAGGGTTCGGGAGTTACGGTTAAAGAAAGAGAAAGCAAAGATTTGATAAGCTAAAATTTAAGGCACCCTTTCAATTTAACCAAGATTAGTTATGAGATTTAGTAGAAAATTTTCTTAGTTTAACCTATAAAACTTATCATATTAGGATGCTTTTACATGGATGCGAATCTAAACCTAGGGGTATCGGGAGGGTTGGAATGTCTTTTCAAAATTTAATTGGTGCAAATAATGTGCGACGCCCAAGAGTGATTCCTTGAAAAGATCACGAATATGTAAAAAATAAGACTCAAAAAGAGAAAATTATAATATAGATACATATATGTGACCTAAAAGAGGGGAATACAACATAACGGGTACAAGATGCTACCGTGACTCGAATTTTCCTTCTTATAGAGGGGAAAAGAGCGTGTTAAAGTTAAAAAATCATATTCGTTCATTTCCCATATTTGAAGGATGGCTTTCCTAATCCAGTCAAGCAAATGAACTAACCTATTTCTAATTTCCTAAATGGAATGCAAATCTAAATGCCATGTTTCGCGTACATAGGGATAAGGGAGATAATATATAGAGGAAAAATCATGCAAGGTGCGAACAAGACCCTAAAAATAAAAATGTGCATGAAATGCAATAAATATCACTAAAAAATGTGATTCTAATGCGTAAACGACCCTAAGAGTCTAGCATTGGATTAGTCCATTTCTATAGGTTCCCACTAGCGTTGGACTAGTGAGAAATAAGGAAAAAGGGCCACAATTAGTATTGGATTAGTGTGGTGACGTCATGCATTTATTATAGATAAATAAACCATATAAAACATAATTAAAGCAAATAAACACATAAAACACATAGTGCATGTAACACATAAGCATAATATCTAGATGCAAAAATCATAAAGAAAGCGAATAAACACATAAACATATAAGCACGCAAGTACACAAGCAAATAAACGCACATAAAGATCTAACTATTATATTTGGGGTTCTAACTACAATCTAAGGGGGGAATTTGAAAAACTAATAACCTAACTATTACATTCATCTAACTAATTATATTTCTAACAAAAAAAAAATCTATCTATTACATAACCTAACTAAATACATCTTTTGGGCAACTATCTATTGCAATTTGACATTTAAATGCCTTCCAAAAAATCATCAAAATTTAAATGAAATAAATAAAGTGGATGAAAACTTAAAACAAATAATGAAAAATAAATAAAAAGAAAAACACTCAAAACATATAATCACATATAAAAACGCCTAGGAGCACATAAGAGAATTGAAAATAATAAAATAAGGTACCTCCCTTGACGTAGTTGTTAAATGAGGTTGGATTTGTCTTATTTATACTCCAAAATCAACAAAATGATCAAGATACCAGTTTAATTAACAAATAAAAGGAATAACATGTAAACATAGTGCAAATTCACTTTATCATTATAAAGAAATGAAAATAATCATGCAATCTACCAATTAAAAAGCATTTAAATGAAGTATGGTTAACAATTAAAGAAAATAGACAAATTATACTTAAAAAATCAAAACGTCAGGGATCAAATTATAAATATTAAGAAAGTTTTTGGGATCAAATTATAATTATTACAAAGATCGAGAGTCAAAATTAAAGAAAAATAAAGTTTAGGGAGTAAAATGTAATTAAATTAGAGACCTAATTGAAAGAAATACAAAATTTTTAGAGCCACAATAAAATTACTTACAAGGTCAGGGCTAAACTGCAATTTTCATATCAGATTTTGCAATATGAAAGTCCACTTGGGCCATTTCCCTTCTTCTTGGGCCAAGAAATTATTTTGGCCCAACAAAAAATCCAAGGAAAGGAGCGGGTTAGCCCAACTTCTGGTCCAAGCAAACCCAACCAAAATGCGTGGGTTTTATCCTCACAATCCCATGTCATCAACCCAAAAAGTAAAACCAAACCCTTTATAAAAAATTTAATCAAAATAACATTAACCAAATCTTAACTTCTTTTTACTGAATCCAACAAATAGAACAAACAATACAGCAACGTATTTTTTGGGAACATATCATTGCCCTGATTACAGAATGGAATTAACAATACACGATATGATGAATAAATCTCAATTGGTCGGCAATGGAACCCTTTTCCGGTATTCTGCTAAAGCCCACAACGGAAATATATTCCTGTATGTTGCATAGTGTAACATGCAGTTGTTCTTGAAAGCTCCAGTGATTTCCTGCAAGATTAAAGTTAAATGAACAATACTTGAGTACTCCTGCACAATTTCCTCATAAATTTATCCATGACATTCTCCGTTCTCAATGTGTTATTTTTCCTTCTTGTGCTCAATATTGGTGGCGTATCTTGGAAAATTCATGGAATGCTAAACATTGTAGTGCTTTTCAGCCTTACCTGTTGCGGGAAATCTCCATTTTCCATCTGAGAATTCATCAATAGTTTCGCTGCATGGTGGAGAGGCCTAGGGTCTCTATCCGCCTGCAAAATAAAAAAAATAACAAGTAATCATGGAAAGATGACCCTAGTTTTAGTTGGAACTTCAACCAACTTAGATAAGAAGCCTACTTGTCCGGCATAAATTAGCCCCATCAATGCCCAGGCTGTGTGAACCAGATTTGATCGTTCTCCTTTGAGAGGAATGTATTTCTTTTTTTTTTTTTTTTGACAGAGAGAAATATAGTTAAAAGACTTGCCAAGTATGAATTTTCTGTTATTAGTGTCATGCTAACAGTGTCACACGCATTACCATTTCAGAGCATGAACGGTAGCTTTCTCCCCATCCACCATCATTCCTCTGAGATTTCAGTAAAAAATCAACTGCCTTACTAATAGCCTGGCAATTGTCATAGGTCTTTCCTGCTGCTACAAGTCCACCAAGTGCAAACCAGGTGCCATATGTGAAGCACACACCCCAATCTCCATACCTGTAAATGTGCTTCGTGTGTTAGGTAAATGGAATGGTATGAAGCTTTATTTCCAGTTCAGTAGCCTGGAAGAGTCATTTACCATGAACCATCAGGCATCTGTACATTTTCAAGATATTTTGAAGCATTGGCAATGAAACTTTCTATCTCTTTTTCACGATGTCCAGGGAATAATTGTTGGAACATAACAAGAGCATTGATGGCCGATGAAGTGCACACAGCGTACCTGCACCCATACTTATCGATCGTGAATGCATGAGTTCAAAAATAAAAATGCAGAATGTGCAGGGAAAAAATTGGAGAAACAGATGAATCTTACTCATGCTCAACAGCACAGTTGGCTAAGATTTCAGTTGGATTGAGCAGCTGTGTAGCCAAACACAGAAAGGAAATCAATTCACTCCTAAAATTCTTATTTAAACCACTATTGTGTTTTTTGTTTTTATTGAGAAGCTGTACACCTCTAGCCAGTTATCTGCACGTACAGGCTCCCACGCCGGTAAACCACCATTTTTACTCTGCAATTGCGCGTTACAAGATTGAATCATTGACAGCAACAAATGGATCGGTAAAACCAGCCAAAAAAAAATTCCCTAGATATCTCCTTGCAGATGTCAGTTTTTAACCAAATAACTTTTACTTGCAAAAAACTTGTCTAATTGGTAGAAGTCAAAGAAATAGATCCAATTTTACCCAGGCATTTACTGGAAAGTAGCAAATAGCATTGTGGTCACCTGCAAGGAGAGTAATATATTGACAGCATCATAGAGTCTTTCAGGCTCCACTTTTTCACCAACAATTTCAGGAGGCATTGTAGAAAACAGGAGGCAACACTGATAATTCAAATAAAAGTCAAGACTGCTTGATGAGAATCTGCAGTAGCTGTATTTCATTTAAATGGTTCCAACTGCAAAGAGGTTTTTGATTTAGCTAAATACCTTTAATGCTTCAGCTGTACAATCAGAAACTTGCCAGCCATGATCTTGGTCTGAAAAAGTCCATGCACCCTTAGAGATATGGCGATACATGCTTCTAAAGTCACCGGAAGGATTATCCGTCACCTATAACAACTTAAGGGCCACATGAGAAATTAAATTTTTAAACACAGAATACAAGTGAACTCTGAGTAAGGCAGCGTTATTTAAAACAGAAACCTGAGACTCCTTGAGAAAATCATGTCCTTTTCGAAGAGTTTCTCCTATTTCTTCTGTTAGACCACCAGCAAGTAATGCTTGAAGGGCGAAGGAAGTATCCCACACTTGACTGCCAAAACTCTGCATTTAGATCCTCAGAAAATGAAATGGTTAATGCTCGAAGAAACAAAGTCATTATAACATCGATGCAGTGCAAAACCTGTCACAGGGCACCCATAAGCACCACCAGAATACATATACAATAACCAATGGATAATTCAAGTTAAAACACATTGTTGCCAACCTGCATCTTCATTCCGTCTTCTGCCACCCACATGTAGTCAGGAATCCTAGCAAGATGTTTTTTGAAGTAATCCCCATTGGGGTCCTCAACCCAACATGCAAGCATGCATAAAACCTAGGAAATTTAATCATGTATAAGCATATCGAAGCAATCATTAACCTGGAACTGAAAGGTGAGACAGTGTTATAATAATCTAGGAGCTATTTCTTTATAGTATTTGCTTCCACACCTTCTCAACACATCCAATCGTGATGTACCGACTATTCTCATCTTCGTAATGTATATGTTTCATGGTAGTTTGCAAAGCCCTCTCTCTCAGCTTATTAAAAGGCCAGCGAGTCAGAAGAGGCTCTGCAAAAATGTGGAGACTGTCCCATATCAAATCTTGGATCAGGGGATGAGGGTAATAGAGGTCCTCCTGCACAAACAGATTTAAGAGATCACTTGTATGCTAAAATGGAAGCATTGACAGTATTTCATAAAAAGGGAATAGAAGAAAAGAATCGACTATTGCTCTTATAGTTATACCTTGGCACAAATATGTCTTACTTTCCTCCAATTAATTTGATCATATGGTTCAGCATACAACTCTTCTCTCAACTGTAAAATTAGGGGTGTGATTGGCCCTACGAATCTTTTTCCATATAAATATGACATTGGCATGTAAATCAGTCGGCAATAACACCACACTTTTTCTGCACACAAGACAGAAAAGAAGTAGAATATGAATGATTACTGAACCAAACTATAGTACAAGTGGTTTCAGGAACAGAAGTTACAGATAATAATTGAAATTTTAGCATGCCAAATGTAGATATCAACTCATCAGGTTTATCGATTTGTTCAGTATAACTAGTGTTAAAATTAATCTGACAATTGACACGATTCTAGATTTAGATTCCTAGAGCTGCTTGTAACATGGGTCGAGGGCTGACTATTTGAACATCTGAATCTTCTACAAGATAAAAAGTAGTAATGTTCAAATTTGAGTTTAATGTTCGCTTTATATTTCTTGATCTCATGTTTTATTAAGTAGTAATGTAGTAGTACAAGATAAAAAGCTGTTACACCGGAATTCATAACTCCTCATTTCCCATGTCCACCGCACCTCTTAATCAATGCACCTCTTAATCAAACCACAATGCATGGAAAGAAGTCATCAAGAATTAGCTTACCTGGATGCACAGGAAGAAAAGATGGAAGAATCCAAAATTCAGGAGGCATCGGGTTGGTCCCATACCAGTCAAATAATCCAAGAATCTATGACCAATAAAACAGTGCACACGAGCTTTTTAGTGTCAAAACAAGCATTTTTTTTCATGAAAAAGTACTAGAAAATACTTATTGGTTATTCAGTAAGATTATTGATCATCTAGCTCATACAGAAAGCCAAGTCTTTCCCCAGGAAGGTATTGCGGTCACACTGCCATGGTCAAGGATCCATTTCCTGGCTCTAGAGCAGGCATTGTTTAGATTGCCACCATCAGGTCCTTCACCAAGAATCCTCATGCATATGTAACTCAGAGCTGTGCAGAACATTGTGCTGTGACCCTCAATATGCAGTCCCCAGCCACCATCTTCATTCTTGCATTTTTGGTAATTAATAGAACCGAAAATTAGTCCACTGTTCCCCAACACCTCCCCCCTTCCCTACCCACACCCCCCCCCCCCCACAAAAAAAAAAAAAGCTATGTACCTGATGATAATAGATATACCGGAGAATTTCTTTCCGGTGCTCTGCTGGGAAAACTGAATTAAGATGGCCTGTTATATATAAACACATCACCTGCATTTTGTATTCAAGTAAAATGTTAGCAAAATATGAAAATTTATTTAGTTTGGATTTGGAGCATTCTAGGAATGACTTTGATCAAGAGGGCTCACCAAAGGTGGAACAAAGAACAAAGGGCCAGCATTCTCTGCAGGCCAATGGCCATCACTAGCCTGCAAGGCAGCGAAGAAGAGAACAGCCCTGCGTACAGCAGTAGTTGCCATCTCGTGGGTAATTTCTTTGCCATCCACTACGGTCACTTGTGGGACGCTTTGCTTAAAATTTTTCTCGCGCAAAAACTGCCATAAAATGAGAACAATCACCAGCAATTAACAAAGCTTCAACTCTATTTTATAATGATAGCTTCTCTAATTCTAATTAATCGTGGATTTATGGCAGCACAGAAGGTCAAATCGAAAACAGAGAACCAAATTATTGTACTATATAATATTAATTATGGAAAATGACCTATTTCGTCTCTTATATTTTGGCGAAATTTTTTTTTTGCCCCTCACTTCTATAGTGAAACAAATTAATCCATCACGTTCCAAAAATGAAGTAAATTATTCCCATATCTACAACCACATAGAGATATTAAGGGTAAAGATGAAACATCACTATAGTTACTTCCAAATTTAGTTAAACCTAATACGAAAAAATATGACAAATTATAACATCAAAAGGCAAACCCTTCTCTTTAAAAAACTATTAAAAATTTTTCAGAAAATGATATTAAAGCCTGATGTGTGAAAAGAAAATTGTTGAATTTATCGCAAATCTATTGTAAAATGACAGGGTTTTAGATGATATTAGTGAGGGAAATCCTCACCCATTCCGCTGGTTTTTAAAATGAGAGATCGAATAACATCCAACACATGTCAAAACCAAGTCAAATAAAAATTCGATGTTGAAGTTGACTGTAGTTCAAGTCAAGCTCAAAATACTTACTTCTTTTCTTTGTTAAGAGATATTAGGAATTTAAGGTACAATCATGTTTTACTCTAGCATATCAAACTAACCTCCATAAGAGTTGAGATAATCATACACTTTACACTAAAAGGATTTTAGTAGAATCATAGACACTGTAATTATAGAAATTATAAACATAATAAACTCTCTCAATCCTTAATTTGTGTGGCTTGAAATTTAAAAATTTTGTCAAAGCATCTACAAATCAGGGGGAGGAAATACCTCAAATATTGCAATAATGATAAATATGAGAAAACTAAGTAGCCAAAGTCTTTCAATCCTTATTTTGTATAGCTCTGAATTTTAAAAATTTCGTTAAAATTTTCACAAATGGAAAATACTGAGATAAGGATACAAAATAATGATAGACATGAGAAAACTAGTGGCTAAAAGTTACCTATAACTTTCAAATAGTTGGAGTCCATTAATGTATGTCATGAAACAATACCATTGATCACTGCGGTAACAACTCCAATTATTAAAATGATAAAACAAACTGAAAATATGACATATCATGTGTCCCGTATGCACTTGACGTTGAATTTAAGGTGATATATTGGTGAAAGAAATAGTGGCGAAACATATAATTTCTCTATACTTAAATTCTTGGTACGAGAGAATGGAAGGGAGCATACAATTCTCACTGTGGACTTACTGTGGAAAATCTGGAAATCAAGAAATGATATGCAGTTCAATAACAAGAGCAGAGATCCAATGATAGCAGTAAATAAGGCGCTCCTGGAGTGGAATGAATATCAGATGGCTCAAGAGGATGGAACAGTAAAAGAAAGTCAAGGAAAAGAAGACGCAGAGGAGGACATGTGCTGGAAAAAACCACAAGCAAGCTGGATCAAAGTTAACACAGATGCAGCTTTGAATACGAAGATCAACAAAGCAGGATGGGGCATTGTGGCTAGGAATTGGGAAGGAAAGCTAATAGGTACCTGGGCATGCCCAACCAGAAGCGGTGCTGATGCAAAACTGGAGGAAGCAATGGCACTGAGGGAAGCAATGGTAATTGCCAGCCAAATGGGATGGAGGAAAGTAGTATTTGAACCTGACTGTAAACAAGTAGTGGACAGGATTCAATGCAAATGAGGAGGAGGTCAGAATTGCTACTATTCTGATGGATATTTGGAGACTGAAGAAAGTTTTTGATGAATGTTGTTTCTTCTTCACCAGAAGGAAAAACAACTCTGCGAGTCACCATTTAACAAAGTTTACTATAAATTTGATAGATGTAGCTGAATGGAAGCGAGACTTCCCAGTTTGGCTGCTGGAGTTAGCTCAAGCAGATTTAGTAGAGCAGCTGCTCTGATTATGTACTATTTTATATGATCAATAACATGCTACCGTTTTGAAAAAAAAAAAATCTTGGTACAGGGACTTTCAGTAGAGTACAAAATGCCAGAGTCGCTTTGATTTAATGTAAGGTTGAAATCCAAGGAATGACAGGTTTTGGACTCAAATCATCCTTTCTTCTTCTCGCTTTTTAAATTCCACTTCTTCTCTGTTAGGAAAAAAACTTAAAAGTAAAGGTAAAAAAAAAAACTTATGGAGTACTAAATTTATTAGAAATTTTTTTTTAAAAATCGAGGAAATAGAACGGTCTTGAGCGATGATATGGAAACCTGCATGCGCCAGAGAAGGTCACTGCAGGGCTTGACTTGGCAGCGGTTGTTCCAGAACTGGGTACGTGCATTCTCAACTTCTTCTCTTTCTTCAGGACTTCCACCGTTTGGGTTGAATTCCCATATCTGCCGGCCGACGAAATTATTAGTGCTATACAAATAAGGGCTGTTATAACCTTCAGCGATCTTTAGTCTCCACATTTTCTCCTCCTAACAGAAAACTTAGGACAATAAACTGTTAAGAGTGCTGCATACTTGTACAAATCAAAAGCTATTTATATCAGCTCACAGACTCGCTAGTTTCCACCAAATGGTCCTGTGTTGATAACGATAATTAATTTGGCTGCTATATATTGACATTACTGATAGCTGAAGTTTGGTTAGTATTTAGGGAAACTACACAATAAGGAAATTAAAACTACACAATAATGGCCCTGTATTAATTTGAAATTTTTGACTAATTTTATATTGTTCATTTCCTCATCCAAATCGTCCACAATCTTTTGCTTCAACTCTTAAAATCTAGAGACCTTTCAAGCCATCTTTTTATGAAAGGGACGCCAGCGCAACTTGCTATTAAAGTAAACTAATAGCTTACAAACGTTTATTTGGTCGCATTTTATTTTTCAAAAAAAAAAAATTTCAAAAGCCCAAATTATTACTTGAAATGACATGACCTTTTTTGCTGGCTAAATTAAAACCAACTAAAAAGCAACGAACAACGAGTAAATTAGACACACAATATTGCTACAAGTATCTTTTTTCTACGACTTTTTCCCTAAATTTTCAGCCATTAGATAACAATTTAGGTTACAAGTAGTACGATTGTTTTGGGTGAAGGAAATTTGTGGTGAATTTATTAACTTGAAAATTTTAACTAATTTAATATTGTTCATTTCCTCATCCAAATCCTCCACAATCTTTTACTTCAACTCTTAAAATCTAGAGACCTTTCAAGCCATCTTTTTATGAAAGGGACGCCAGCGCAACTTGCTATTAAAGTAAACTAATAGCTTACAAACGTTTATTTGGTCGCATTTTATTTTTCAAAAAAAAAAAATTTCAAAAGCCCAAATTATTACTTGAAATGACAATGACCTTTTTTGCTGGCTAAATTAAAACCAACTAAAAAGTAATGAACAACGAGTAAATTAGACACACAATATTGCTACAAGTATCTTTTTTCTACGACTTTTTCCCTAAATTTTCAGCCATTAGATAACAATTTAGGTTTAATCTGATAGGTTGCAATTTTATCATTTATTTTATTATTAATTTTCCCTATTACCTGAGCCGATGTGAATTAATTGCTGGATTCTATTCACTCTTAGTATTTGGCATATATTTCAGGGAGTTGAACGAAAATACTATAATAAATGCCAATTTGTCAGGAAGGGAGTCCAAGTGACAGCTTATCTCAGGGGCATTGTTGACAAAGGAAAACTTTGGCCCATTTCGGTAATTTGCTGGAGAGGAGAAGACGGCTGGATTTTTCTTTTCCCTAGGAGCCGCCGCACATCTAGAGGCATAGGATAGGAATTAGAATAAATTGTACAGAGAACAAGCACTAGGGGTAGGGCTGCAAACGAATCGAGCCGCTCACGAGCAGCTCGACTCAAGCTCGAGTCGAGCTCGATATTAATCGAGTTCGAGTCGAGCTCGAGCCGGCTCGAGTCAAACTTGAGCTCAGAATATTAAGCTCGGCTCGCGAGCTTGAGTATATATATATATTTTTTTTATTTTTATTTTTATTTAATAATAAAATTACATATATTATATATATTTTTTTTTATTTTTTATTTTCATAGTAAAATTACGTATATATCCTTAATATTTTATTATTTATTAAGAAAAAAATATTATATTATTTATTTTTTAAAAAATAAAATAATTATTTTTTATTTTTTTCGAGCTCGAGCTCGGCTCGACTTGATTCGAATCGAGCTCGAGCTTGAAAATTGCCGGTTCATCGAGCTCGAGCTTGGTAAAATTTAGTCGAGACTTGGCTCGATTAGCTCAAAACTCGACTCGGTTCGGCTCATTTGCAGAGGGCACTTCTCGTCTGTTAGCTTAGGCTGGCCGTTCACTTTTCAATGGTATTCCTTTTCTTACTTTTTGGTTCTCTTCTCCCGTGGATGAAAAGGAAAAACTTTTGACTTGTCTACCCTTTTAGCTTTTGAGTAGTTTTCCCTCCGTATGTCAGAGAGGGCAAAAACAATCAATTGCCTCCGGCAGTTTGCTTTCCTTATTGAACAGAACGAATTGAACTTGCGCACTTTCCCATTGATGGCCGCAGCTTTTGCTTTTATTCCCTGTGAATTTTGTTCATCAATTATGAACTAAATTTCCTCACTCTAGTCAAGGAACAACGGATACTCTGGCTCACCTAAAAATTATGAGATCGATTTAATTTTATCTTTTTTATTTATTTATTAGTATTCGCATATTCCCTAGTTACAGTGCTTATGATTATTTAATCAACTGATTGTCTTGGATTCGGATAATTAGTTAATTTGATAATCTATTGTCAATTGGGACGTTAAATCTGTAATTGTTTAATTGTCTCAAAATAGTGATAACTGGCATGATTGGGTTTGCGTCAGGAGAATACGCGGGCTAACCTAAAATAACCCTGGTAATGTGTTATTTGGTTAGAATATGGCTCCTCTAATACGTAAGGCAATTAGGGAATTAAATCTTACGGGCGTACCTAAGATTATTTCCTAATTAGAGCAGTGATTAACGGGCGTACCTTAATCATCGTCACAGTAAGGAGGGGTTGACTGCCATCGCTTGTTTGGTAGTTATAATCTATTTATTAATAAATAATTGGAATTGCCTTTGCATCGATGATCAATTAGGTGAACCATTGCTGAAATTATTTCTTGGCTAGATCCTTAATTATCACTCATTTAATTTTAGTAATTTGTTATTTAATTTTTAGTAGCTTCTAAGATTTTATTTGAATTTCTTTGATTGTTACCTTTTGCACAAAAACACCCCCTTTGTTACTGTGAATTTGAAAAGAAACAGTTACACCCAATTCCTGTGGATTCGACCCTACTTACCACTATTTACAGAAATTAACTTTAGTTGAGCAGGTTTTTATTATTGCACAGGTTGACACCCTGTCATAATCTATCCATTCCTGACCGTTAGATCTTTCTTAATAGCAATAGTTTGACGAAATACAAGTAGTACGATTGTTTTCGGTGAAGGAAATTTGGGGTGAATTTATTAACTTGAAAATTTTGACTAATTTTATATTGTTCATTTCCTCATCCAAATCCTCCACAATCTTTTCCTTCAACTCTTAAAATCTAGAGACCTTTCAAGCCATCTTTTTATGAAAGGGACGCCAGCGCAACTTGCTATTAAAGTAAACTAATAGCTTACAAACGTTTATTGGGTCACATTTTATTTTTCAAAAAAAAAAATTTCAAAAGCCCAAATTATTACTTGAAATGACAACGGCCTTTTTTGCTGGCTAAATTAAAACCATTAGATTGTAGATATTAAAGTTTCTCCAATTTTCAACTGTATCTAGCTTTCTTCCTAGCATACCTGATCTTTGCCATTGTTGAAGAGAATACGCAGAGCAACTCTCGTTCTTCCCATCTCCTCCTCTTTCCTTTCCCTTCCTTTCCTTCCTGATTCTCATCTTTGTTTTAGTTCTAATTTTAGATTACAAGAATAACGATCTCCCCTTTATTTTTCTAAAAGAATGGTTAGTTCTCCCTTTTTCTTGATTTTGTCTTCTCTAAATCAACATTCACGAAAGTTTTATTTAGATGTTTGCCTTCTTTTTCCACCTTTTTACTATTGCCGTTGAGTTGAACTGTTGGAATGGGCTCTGTTTGGATTTTTCTTTTTTTGAACAATAAGTTTTTCATATCCAATACAACAGTAATACCAAAAAAAAACAATTTCAAAAATACCATATTCATACAATATATCAAAAACAACTCTAAATGTACAAAAAAATTTAAAAAAATAAAATCTACCCCATCTTCTTCTCCTATCTATCACCACCACCCTCACCCCCTCCCTCCACCTCCCACCTCCTACTTCCCCTTCCCTCTTCCACCTCCTCCCCTCTTTCCTTCTCCTTCCCCTTCCCCTCCCCTTTCCCGCTACAACACCACCCCTCCTTTCTCCCCGATCTAGCCTCGACTAGACCTTGGCCGGATCGAGGCCTAGAAGCCTTGATCTGTTCTAGGCCAAATCGGGGAGGGGAGGGGCAAGATTGTGGTGAGAAAGGGAAGGCAAGTAGAAGGAGGAGGATGTGAGGACCCAAAAATTTGTTTCCTATGTTTCTGTTCGTTTACCTTACTTGCCTTCAATTTATGATTGATTTAATGGTTGACTCATGATTTTTATTTCCTTGCCATATTTAACTTGGTGCATGTCGAGTTTTATAGTACATTATATTAGCGTGACCAACTAGTGAGGTGTGTACAATAAATTTGGTGGATTAGAAGGAGTTTTATGCAAAAGGGATTATGTGACAAAAGTTGTTACGAGTTAATTGGATGAGAGATAGATATTAAGGTGAATTAGAGACAAAGAGATAGACTTACCTTGTAATCTTGCCATTTGTCAACTAGCCAGCCAACCTTGATCAACGTTGACCAAGACTACATTTCATTCTTATCCAACCAAGCCTCCATTTGATCCAAAACTTCTTCTTTTCTTGCTATGGTGGATGAAATTTTGAGGGAAAGGGGGTAGGGGAGAGAAAAGCCAAATTTCTAGCCTTGATTTCTTGTCCAAATTAGTGAGAAACCAAAGAAGGAAACCATACTTCACTCCATCAATCTTTGAAGCAAGTTGGAAGGGAGTTCTTGGAGGAAGAAACCCTTGAGCACTTCTTGATTTGCTATCCACTTAGATCTTGGGGAAAAGAGGTAAACTTGATAGAAAGCCTATCTTTCTTCTCTTATCTTTGAATTTACTTGATGGGTGATACTCTAAAAGGTAAAAGACATGACTTTTATGGAGGATTGTCAAGTTATATGTGAAATTTCCAGCTTTGGTATATGTGGTGCATAGTTTAGTTTAAAGCTTTATATATGTGGAATTGTGATGGATTTCTTTGCCAAGAATCTATGCCATATGCCTTATGATATGTTAACCATGATCTAGTGTGTATTTACCATGGAAATAAGGTTGAAAGTTGGAAGTTTTGATGGAAAAACTTGGGATAACCTTGCTGGAAATTTTGCTAGGGATAGTCGAGTGGACGAGAGAAAATTTCAGTTTTATTGCTAGAATTTGTATGGTGATTTTGACATATTTTAGCTCAAGACACTTGACAAGACTTTGATCTTCACATATATGTTGATATTGAGATAAAACAAAGAGGTTTACAAGGAATAATGATTTGCTTCAAAATGTTTTGCTTCTTGAAATTTCCAGCTTTAAACCTCGAGAGTCTTGTCTTGTTTTCTTCAAAATTCTTGACTATAATCACATAATTTTGTTCCATATTTTGCTTGAGACATTGATCTATCATGCATGTGATTTTTCCCCTTGATTTGAACAAGAAAATGTTGCAATTTTGGAAGCTATATTGGGGGTAAAACCTACAAATTGATGTATCTTCTAAGTGAAGCTTTGAAGCTCCAATTTTCTCATTTATATTAGTTTTGAGTGGTTAGACTCTTGATGTATTATATGCTCACAAATTAACCTGAACATCCCATCTATCCCTGAAGAACCCCATCATCCTACTATAGAGCCGTTCATATTGGACATCGCCTTTCAGGAGAAGGTAGAAATAGACGAACCCACTGCTCCGATTGACAAGAATCTGCTGAAAAGGTTGGACTGATTTTGTGAATTCATGAAGAAAAGCCAGAACAAGCACGGAGGCTTAGACTATGATGAGCTGTGCCTTTTTCCGAATATGCAGTTGCCGCTGGGTTTTAAAGTCCCAAAATTTAGTAAGTATGATGGAACTGGAAACCCCAAGACGCATCTTCAAATGTTCAGAAACAGGGTAGGAAAGCCAGTGGATGATGAGAGCCTTCCGGTACGATTATTCCTTGAAAGATTGGAGGACGACGCTCTGGACTGGTATTTCAATTTGAAGCCTGAAGAGATGAAAACTTGGTTGGATTTGTCTATAGCTTTCGTGAGGCAATATGAATACAACTGCGAATTTGCGCCAACAAGAACTACACTTGAAGGGACCAAGAGGAAACCATCAGAAGACCATAAGACATATGTTAAACGTTGGAGGAAGTTGGCCACTAAGATGGAACCCCCCAATGACTGAGAAAGAAATTGTCCGCACATTCATTAAAACTCATGACTTACCGTACTTTGAGGGGATTTTTCGTATGATTGGGTGTTCATTCACGGCTATTATTAACAAGTTGGAAGAATTTGATGAGTTTGTCAAGGCAGGAAAAATAGTTAACATGTCAATGTTGAAAATGCAATTGGAGGCCTTGTAGAATCAAAATAATCCTGAAAAGAAACCTCAGTTCAAGAAAAAAGAAGGAGAAACTGCTTTTGTGTGGAATCAAGACCTATCTTTTAGACTAAAATTTCAAAACTACCCTACATACTCACCTCCTTATCCATACTACTCAAACTCCCGACCTATTTATCACACCACTGTCAACCTTCCTCGCCCCTGACCAAACTACACAAGTACACTCACGTCACCTTTTCAGATTTCTCAACAAAACTTGCAAATTCGACCCCAACCTCCTTATAACCCATGATCCATTTCACCAGGTAACCAGATCTACAACCATACTCAAACTAGTGAAATCCCAAATCAAAATCAATATCGAACCTTCACCAATTTGGGCAGACCCTTCGATCAGTTGTATAAGCAACTTAAAGCCTCTGACAGGATTGGTGTAGTGCCTCCTAAAACCTACCCTAGACGTGTTCCTGCTAGTTATAATCCCCAAGCCTTCTGCATCTATCATTCTGAGAGTCCCGGTCACTCTACTGCCAATTGTTTTGCATTAAAACATAAAATTCAAGACATGATTGATGTTGGAAATATAGTTTTGAGAAGAAGAGGTGAATAAGGATCGAATGTTAGTAAAAATCCTCTCCCTAAGCATAAGGATATTGTTGTAGCCATCACCAATAATGAGGAGGTTGAGGTGGGTTTGTCTCAATTGCTCGTCGAAGCCACTTGCGAGGGTGAACCGTCAGAAGATATGGAGTTCCCAACAATTCCTTTAGGAGCCATGCAAAACTGGATTGTTGATTACCTTTGCTCTCGAGGGGAATTTCGATAAATTTAGGAGATTGTTCTTGGTTGGAATCCATGACAAAGGCTACTTTATTTTTAGTTATTTGTCTCCTTTCAGTACTATGTTAATATGTGTTTTATTTAAATGAAAGTTCTATTCCCACTGCACAGTTCCGATGGGAATGCGTTTTTAACTAACATTTTATTTTGCAAAGGATTTGTCCTTATTCAAGTGTCTATCTGCACTTTTAAAATCAATAAAATGAAAGATTTTTGTTCATCTTTTTTACTTGTTCATTGTGCATGTTTACTTTATTTTTAGATAGCCAAAAATAAAATTGGTTGACCCTTCAGATATCGTCATTCTAGATTTCAATGATTGCAAACTCGATATCTCTCATGAATTTGAAATTATGTGATCCAAAATTTAAGACGAGAGTGATAGCGAGGAGGATCCTGAATCTATTTTAAAGATTCTTGAACAATATGAAAAGAAACTCAAAATCAAACTTAGAAGTGACATAAATCATTAACATTAGCATTAAGACGGAGGTTGGGATCCTCTCCTTGTGCATTTTAATGGAAACTTAGTTGGAGGAAATTGAATGGATTAAGCAGGGACATGAGAAGCTATCTCTAATTGATGAAAAACGGTAAAATGCTGTTTGCCATGGACAGTGTTATCAAAGGCGAATGGCCTGTGCTTACAATAAGAAAGTCAAACCTCACCTATTCGAAGAAAGAGACAAGGTCCTAAAGCAAACTCTTCCTAGTCAAGATGAAGTCAAAGGAAAATTTGCCCCAAATTGGCAGGGACCTTTTATTGTTAAGAAGGTATTACCCAGAGGAGCACTCATTCTCATGGAGATGGATGGACAGGTTTTTCCTCAACCAATTAATTCAGATATGTGTAAGAAATTATTATCTGATTATGTCAGTTTTCTTTTTGAAATACTGTCTAGGGTGGACAAAAAGGCGAACCTTCTTTTTTTTTCCTTTTGAACATTTTACCCCTAATTTTTCCCTTTGACCCTCTGGAATAATCTACTCCTTTGTTTGATAGCCCCCTAAGGATCGCAAACTCCACATTGGGGTAGATTTTATTATTCGTTTGTTTAAAAATAAAATAAAATAAAATAAACAGTCAAAAGCCAAACTGGGGCAACTTTTAGTTTCAATAGCCCTATATTGGGGTAAATGTTGATAGGATGCGAGCCTAGAATTTTTAAAAATCCCTTGAACGATCTGCTTTCGAGCCTTAACATATTTAACATCCCACCTGACCCCATTATAAAAGCCAAAAAGCTCCCGACTTCTGCCTTTGATAGTATTTTTAATAGAAAATTTCTTAATCAAATGGCAGATAATGATGTACACATTCGCCATTTTTGCATAGGAAGGATTGTTACACTGATGCCATCAATCTTGAAATATATTTCTGAATTGACAGAGATTGTCGTTTAATTTGTTCATTAGATGAAAATCCAAAAGAGCGCTTTTTCAAAAAAAAAAAGAAAGAGAAAGAAGAAAAGAAAACAAAAGGCAAAAGTAAATGGGCGGGGGCAACTTTAATGAAAATCTGAAAGGGCGCTAAAGAAGGGTTTTTAAAGCACAAACCGAGCCGTGAATAGAAACCAGAGGGTCGATTGTTAAGAAGCTGGTGACTATGATCATTTGGATTTCTCCTCGCATTGAAGTTCTTTTGGCAACATCGAATTTCAAGAAAGGGATATCAGAAGGGGTCAAATGTGACGTTTCTCTTATCATAGAAGGCTCATTCAAATTTGTATCTGAATCTCCAAGTCGTTTTCGTAAACTTAATAAGAGCCATTTTCTCGTTGAGAATCATTTTTACTCTATTTTGTGTCATTGCGTGAAATAATTTTGAGACTTTTATGTGCTTTCCATTAAACTCAGCCAAAAGGCAATTCTCGAAATTTATTGTAATTAATGCATAAGGGTTAAAAACAAAAAAGCCCCTTATGGTATATCTAATACACAGAAAAACTCCCATGGTTTCAAAACATACAAAACGACCCCTTATATTTTGAACTAAATTATAAACTAACAGAATTCGTTAAACTTAACGAAAATGACGGTTTCGGCCGTTAAATTTATTGGATTCCGTTAAGTTTAACGTTAAGTTTATCAGATTCCGTTAAATTTTTCGTTAAATTTACCGGATTCCGTTAAATTTAACGAATTCTGTTAGTTTACAATTTAGTTCAAAACATGAGATATCGTTTTGTATGTTTTGAAGTCATGGGGGGCTTTTCTATATATTAGGTATACCACATGGGACTTTTTTGCTTTTAACCCAATGCATAAATGTATGTCTCATGGTATAAGCATGGTTGACTGAGTACAGATACTAGCAGATCAAGAGAAGGTTGCACAAGATTTTTAAACCGGACAGTTTCTCGACATCAAAAGACACATGTTTATAGGGTTCTTAAGGTTCGAGAGACCGCACGGTGGTGGCATTATATTTCATCATGATTGTTATTATTTCCTTTTACAAGATTGGATTACACACATCTTATCGAAGAAAGAGAAAAAATAGCACTTATTTAACTAAGTCTGATATGCATTGGAGCAAATTTTTTCACACAGGTGATATCTGATTATAACTAAGTTTAATGTTTGCTTAGAAAATTAGCAAAATCACTTCACATCTTTTGATTCAAATGCATTTTCATGTAACTGTTTATTTTATTGGGTATAGGTTTTATCTCATCAACCTGTTTATTTTGTTGGATTTGAATTTTATCTCACCAACCTGTTATTTGTTGAGTTTGAATTTTATCCCAAAACTATTATTTTGTTGGGTTTGGATTTTATCCCACCAACCATATTTTGTTGAGTTTGGATTTTATCCCACCAACTATTATTTTGTTGGGTTTGGATTTTATTCCACCAATAGTTATTTTGTTGGGTTTAGATTTTATCCCACAAACCCATTATTTTGTTGGGCTTGCGTTTTATCCCACCAACCCATTATTTTGTTAGGTTTGGATTTTATCCTACAAACCGTTATTTTTTTGGGTTTGAATTTTATCCCATCAACCAATTATTTTGTTAGACTTGGGTTTTATCCCATAAACTATTATTTTGTTGAGTTTGGATTTTATCCCACTAACTGTATTTTTTTGGGTTTCTGTTTTATCCTATCAACTCGTTTTTTTGTTGGGTTTGAATTTTATCTCACCAACCTATTATTTTGTTGAATTTGAATTTTATCTCACCAATCGTATATTTGTTGAGTTTGAATTTTATCCCACCAACCTGTTATTCTGTTGGGTTCGAGTTCTGTCCCACCCACCTTCCTCTCCTTATGATTGAATTTTTCAATTCGTTAGGTTTTACTAGTTGTTTGGATTGGGGTTAGATCCCACCAATCGATTTAAATGCTTACTAATTTCAATTTTATTTAGAACTCATTTTGTTTGTTTTAATTCAATTGCTGTTGGAGCAGACAAGTAAGTAATTTGGTATTTACATTTTTGTCTTGAATTTCTGCGAAAATCAGACAAAAAAGGGCAAGTTGTAGACACCAAAAATTTTATATTATTTATTTTTATTCTTATTTCATTTTTTATCTATTTGTTTATTTTATTTTTTATTTTTTATTATTTTATGTTATGTTATTTTTATTTCTTAAAGAAAATCATTTTCATTCATTTTTAGAAAAAATTAGAAAGAAAAGAAAAGAAAAGGAAAGGCAGAAAAGGAAAAAGAAAAAAAAATGAAATTAGATTCAAATAAAAAAAAGGGGTAATTGCACACGCGCTTCTTCTTCCAACTTCGTACTAGAAGTATGAAATGGTACGAGGCAACTGGCCATTTTGGAGCGGATTTTAGCTCCTTTTTTCAGCTTTTTTTTCTTTGCTCTAAGCCTTCCCAGTACAATGCCAACTCATACCCGCAGGAATCATCAAGAATATTCCAAAAAACAAGAGAATCGATGGCTCCAAACGAGCCACACAAAAAAAGAACCAGCTCTATCTGCACTTTTGATCTTAGGGTTTAGGAGCTTTTGTTTCGTATAAATACCAACAAAACGCAGTCATTAGTGTAAGAAAGGATGGAGGGGCGGTGGAAAAACAAGAAGAAAGAAAGAGGGAAACCAAAAGAGAGAAAAAGGGGAGAAAAAGAAGAAACATAAAACAAAGAATTTTTCTGGGAAAATTGTGTGATCAGGCTGAGCCATTAGGCTGCTTCCTTATCAATTTCTGATCATATTTCGAGCTTTTAGAACCGATTCTTTGTTTATGCACTTTTCTGGGGATGCAGTGATGAAACTTTCGTCTGGAGACAATTTTTTTAAAAAAATCTCCAGGCCAATCAAATTGAAGCTCAAAGTAGCTAGCTCGCCAGTTCTTGAAGATTTCTGTAGCAGAGTTTGGGTTGACAGATTTAACCTTTGAGCGCGTTTATTTCACATTTCCTCTCGATTGTTTGGTGTTACAGTATTAGAGGTAATCCTTTTCCATCTTTTTCCGTTCACATATCGTCGGATTTGCATCAACAATGCTAAAATTTTGCTGCTGCACCTGTTGATTGGTTTTCTTCCCTTTTTCCTTCTGTGATTTTTTCTCTCGTTTTGCTGGTTGTTAACCCATATTTTCATTTCATTATACCGCGTTTGGATGCTTAGATCTACTGTTAATAAGATATTGTGTGCTTAGACATCTTCTTGCACGATTTCCGGATGAACGATGACCTTCCAAATTGCAGAAAAATGGTTCAACGTAGATTACATGGAGGTTTTTGGAAATTTCGATTTGACCCCCGACCTTTTAAATAATTACATAGTAGCCCCAAAACTTGTGAAATTGAATCAATTTTCCCTTTTTTAAGCTTTAATCCTCTTTTGCATATTTTAAGTATGTTTTTGAACAAATTATTTCTAGATTTTGTTACATAATTAAGGCTTAATAATTTTTCGTAGATTTAATGTCTTGTTGGGTTTTAATAAAATGAATTAGGATTTGAGTAATGTTATTTTGCTTGGGTTTTTGTTAAAAGTTATGGTTTTCTCTTGGGGTTTAGAGGGATAAAACCCATGCTTTTTGGTTGGATTTGCTTCGGTAAAAGGATGGGCTAGCCCGTTCTTCTGCGTTTGGATTTTCGTTAGGCCAAGATAGTCTTTGGCTTAAGAAATAATGAAGAATGGCCCAAGGGCCTTTCTTTTTTAAAGACCAGAGGCAAAAATTGCAATTTAGCCCCTACTCTTTTAAGAAATTTCATTGTGGCCTTAAAAACTTTAGATTTCTTTCAATTAGGTACTTAATGTAAATACAATTTGGTCCCTAAACTTTATTTTTGTTTAATTATGACCCTTAATCTTTGTAATAATTATAATTTGACCTCAAAAACTTTCTTAATTTTTGCAATTAAGTCTCTAATAGTTTTGATTTCTTAAGTATAATTTATCTATCTTCTTTAATTGTTAACCATACTTCATTTAAATGCTTTTAATTGGTAGATTTCATGGTTGTTTTCATTTTTTTATGATGATAAAGTGAATTTGCACTATGTTTACATGTTATTCCTTTTATTTGTTAATTAAAATGGTGCCTTGACCATTTTGTTGATTTTAGAGTATAAATAGGACAAATCAAACCTCATTTAACCATACTTTAAGGGAGGTACTTTCTATAATTATTTTAAATCATTTTATGTGTTCTTATGCATGTTTTTTATGTGCGATTGCATGTTTTGAGTGTTTTCCTTGTATTTACTCATTTTATTCATTTTGAATCTTCATTTATTATATTTAATTTTTGCTGATTATTTGGAGAACATTTAAATGCCAAATTGTAATAGATAGGTATTCAAGACATGTATTTTATTAGACTATGCAATAGATAGATTTTAATCTTGTCAAAAATATAATTAGTTAGATAAATGTAATAGTTAGGTTATTATTTTTTCAAATTACCCCCTTAGATTCTAGTTAGAGTCCCAAATGTAATAGTTAGGTCTTTATATGTGTTTATTTATTTGTGTGTTTGTATGCTTGTGTGCTTATGTATTCATTCATTTATTTTAGGGTTTTTGCATCTAGATATCATGCTTATGTATTAAGTGATCTATGTGGTTTATGTGTTTATTTGCTTTAATTATGCTTTATATGCTTTATTTATTTATAATAAATGCATGACGTTACCACATTAATCTAATGCTAGTTGTGGTTTTTCTCCCTAATTTCTCACTAGTCCAATGCTAGTGAGGACTTGTAGAAATGGGTTAGTCCAATACTAGACCCTTTAGACCGTTTTCGCATTAGATTCATACCTTGTATGTCATTTATCGCACTTCATGCATTTTTCCTATTTTTGGTTATTTTCATTTGCATGATATTTTCCCTACTATTATTCCCTTACCATCTATATGTTTGGACCATATCATTTAAAAATTGCATCTCATTTTAGGAAATTAGAAATAAGTTAGTTCATTTGTTTGATTAGGTTAGGAGAGTCACCCTTCAAATATGGGAAATGAACGAGTATGGCTTTTTAAATTTAGCACGCTCTCATCTCCTCTATAAAAAGGAAAATTATGTTACGAATTTTAGTTTCCCGTATCCGTTATGTTGCATTTTTTTCTCTTAGGTCATGTATATTTATCTAATATTATAATTTTTTTTCTTCGAGTTTCATTTTTTGCATATTCGTGACCTCTTCAATGAATCATTTTTGGGTTTCACAATTAATGTGATTGGTCCCAATTAAATTTTGAAAAGATATTCCGACCCTCTTTATATCCCCCTAGGTCTAGATTCGCATCCATATAAAAACATCCTAATGTAATAAGTTTAATAGGTTAGACTAGAAAAATTTTTGGCTTAATATCGCAATTAATCTTGGTTAGGTTGAAAGGGTACTTTAGATTTGAGCCTATCAAATCTTTGCCTTCCCTTTTTTCGACCGTGACTCACAAATCCTTTTTTTTATTTTCAAAGACTTGGAGTCATCTAAAAGGGGTTTTATTTATTTATTACATTGGGTGATTTGGTACATCTAAATTCAATACCAAGTAGCAATTCCTTTTTTTTTTTTTTTTTAAAAAAACCCCTTTTAGACTATTTATTTTAGGTCAAAACCGTCGCATATTTTAAGTCCCATTTTAGGCCCTTTTTCTTTATTTATTTTCTAAAATCAAAAAATTCATTTTTTAACACCTAAATTTTGTTTTCAAAAATGGGGCGCGACATCTACAATTGTCAATGTTAATTGCATCGTACATCATCAGCACAACAGATGCTCAACACAACAAATTTAAACACATAGACAGTAACATGGGCATTAATACAACAAATTTAAACGCTTAGACAGTAGCATGAAAGATCTAAATGAACGGATAATTGCATAGTTACTCAATTAGTACGTATTTAATTTGTAAAGCAATCAAGTTGATGCACGTACCGTATTTTGATGGATTGTCCAATATGTCAACAACAGCAGCAAAAAAGTCAAAATATGAGTATCTAAAGCCTTTGAGCTGCTTCTGCAGGTGCTCAAGTTTTTTGGATAGCAAGACACTATGTAACTCGGCCACGGCTGTGATCTGTCCATTGCACTCCCCAGTCGCTCCAGCAGCTCTGAACCGTGGTAAACAGCCTATAGGCGGCAGCTTTAGAACACCCCAAATTTTCTCCCACCTTTCTTGTATATTTTCTGTTGTGCATGCTAATAAGCACTTCGCCTTGCTCTACAATGGCTAACTTACTATTTTCTAGTAGTGAAAATTAAAGATTTGCAGGAGTAGAGGAGCCTGTTTTACCTTCAAAAAGGCGGTAATGTTGCCAACAACCGTTGCTGCATAATCCTCTGGTTTATATGACTTAAATGTGCGAGAATTTGTAAAATAGTTCACATAATCGTTAACCCCAATGTGAAACAAGTATACAGAATTGGACACGATTCGTTTTGCTCCTCTTTTAACAAGATTCAACCTCAACTATTTTTTAACCTATTTAAAATACCACAACGGCTTTTGAAGGTCGATAACCTGAGAAATGACTCGAGATCAATTACCTATACATGTTGGGAAATGGCAATATTACATCATTGTTGTTCATTTCTCTTAATTACACTCCATAAATGAATTACATACCAATCCGGGAAAGGTTTCTACTAGAGCACCAGCGCCACCAGATGCAAAGTTTGTACCAAAGGCCAACTGATATTGGTAGCCAATTCGGAGATAAGGTGGAAGGAAAGGGAGCTTTGCGTCTTCAGCTGAAAATGGTCATTACAACAAAGTGAACTTGTTATTCAACTACACATATATATGAAAAGGACATAATTAAGTACATATTTTGATGATTTTTATTTAAAAAGTCGGGCTACCTCTTACCTACTTACCAATAAAATCAGGGATAACACGGCCATCGCAAAACCTCCCTGACGGATATTTGAAGAAAGATTCTCCGTATGGGGAAAGTTGGCCCGGAAAAATGTAGTTGTGTTGATGTACTTCTTGTTTCCAGGATCAACAAGTGAGTCACCAATGACGAAGAGGGTAGCAGTGGTTTCCGAATGACGGTCATCATGATGGAAACAATCCGATGGGATTGTTAGACTTGCAAGGACAACTAGCACTACTATTAGGCACAACTGGATACACGAATTAGCCAGGTTAAGCTCAATTCTATTTTCCTTGGTCATCTTCATGGTAGCCTGGTTGTTTTTTCTTTTTTTTTCCCCCTTAGTACAACTTGGAGTGAAGTGTCACATTGGTTTTATAGGAGGATTATTTTAGTAATCATATGAAGAGGGGAAAAAAATAAATCTATGAATAAGTGGATATTACCTAAAGATGTCACCTATCTTGACAAGTGTCATCATGCATTAAAGAGTATCAGTACAAATTTACAAGTGGCAGATGAGTAATATATAAGTGGATATTACCTAAAGATGCCACCTATTTTGACAAGTGTCATTATGCAATAAAGAGTGTCAGAACAAACTTACAAGTGGCTGATGACTAATATATAGTAAGCTAGGCATAAGCCATCTATCACCTTAACATAAGACGTCAACATCGAGGTCTTTGTTAGCTTGTCAAACCAGTAAATATAAAAATTTCTATTCCAAAAATGTAAATTCAAGTATAGTGATGAATAGGGTCATATCCTCTGGGACCTGGTGATTTATTTTCTTATAAAATGACAGTAAGTAAAAAAGGGATTGTGGGGAATTTACATAAATAACTCACTTGAATAAAAATGAAACAATAGCACAAAATTAAATAAAACTAAACTAATAAAAGACAATTCTCAAGTCAAAGGTGTAATACCCACTTTTGGTTCATTTAACGGATTATTGATGTGAGGATAAATTCATTTATTTATACATAAAATGGTTATGATTGTCAATAAATTTTGACAACCTACCTCTCCTTACTGCCTAAATAACCACAAGAAGTTCTGATAACCTGCCTCTCCTTACTGCCTTGATAACCACAATAAGGTCTGTAATTATTCCCCTTGTCAATTAGACAACCCTAAATAAACTCTTAAAATTTAACTTATTGACAGTATTAATTATTAGAAAGGCTACCAGTTCGAACTAACAAACACATAAGATATGTTTATTTAGATTAGATTATATATTCCCGTAATATAAATTTGAAATTTTTTACTATAATCAAATTATACCACTTACCACAAATACTAAAACTACCAAACAATTACTGATTTGATATTTTATATGATAGTAGATTAATTTGTCAAACCAAATAAGGACCCTTTATTCAATTCAATCAAAACAATATACGAATATCAGTAAATAAAAGAAATAAGTATAATTAATTCGATCTCACAATTTTAGTTGAACCAAATTCTCCGTTGTTCTTTGATTAGAACGAAAAGTTTAGTTTATCTTCATCGAAGAATCACACGCAAAATAGTTGAATCAATTGCCAAGACCATTCTCCGATTATGAGATGAAGTGTCGAGGAAAAGAAAGAAATCGTTGTTCCTGTTCCGCGCCACAAAGAAGAAGACGACGCTAATGTTTTTGACTTCATTTTCCTATATCTACTAAATTACTTTCCTAAACAAAATCCAACTCCAAATAGGCAATTGATTCTTTTTCAAAAAGTCCCCAAATAGATAGACTAGACTAGTTTTCTAATAAAAGTGAAAGACTATCCACTCAGTAAAAAGAGTGTGATTCTCACAATTTTGATTTAAAATTGGAAATCACATGCCAAATCTTTCATTTGTCGGACGTGAAGGGTAAGACTTTGATGTGCCCATGTTGAGCTGCACAGAAGTCTGTTAAAACTCACATTTTTAATTCTTTTTTGCTCCGAATCTCTAAAACTAACATCAATCACCAAATATAAGTAAAATTTATCAATTAATGCAATATTTGGCTAAAATCAAGGGAAACAATCATATAATTATAAAAATGCAACCTATCAATTTTCTCCACACCTAAACTATGATTGTCCTCAAGCATACCACAAATTAGAAGCACAATCAAGATAGCAAAGATTTTGTACCAAATCATGTCAACATAAACATCCTACCCTCCTAACAATTTTATTGAAATTCGAATGCACCAAATTAAACAATCCTCACAAAGGATTTAATGTACACACTCATTACTCCAAAGTATACAAGATGGAATACAACTCTCAAATCGACACTATGGAATGGTATTTGATAGGGTGTTAATTGTTGGTTATTTTATTATTAATTTTTCCTTTGTCCTTGCCAAATATTGTGTTAATTGTTAATATCTACTCATATTTGGTATCTGGACTTAATTTCAGGGAATGGAGTAGAAAATTACAAAAAAAGGAGGGACTTTTTGGAGTAAATTTGAGACCTCCAAAATGCTCCACAAACCGGGCCCACATGGAGAAGAAATGGACTTCCTTTCCCTTGTGCTGATGAAGAGTTGCTGACTAGGAGTCCTCTTATGAAGAGGAAACAAGAAAAGTGGAATTGGCAGGGGCTCTCTTCTTGTACTTTGACTCTCAATTCGGCGGGGGACCACAATAGCATTTTAGTGATTGCTTAGAGAAAAACGTACAGAGGCTAGAGTTTTTGTTTTTGGAGCAATAGTTTAGTTTTCCTTCTTTTTCCTTTCATGCGTGCCTTGTGTTCGACAATAGTCCCGAATAGAAAACGGCTTTGACTTCTTGATTATTAGCGGAGAAATATGATGTCTTTGCAATCAATTAAATTGCACGGAGATTTATTTATGCGGTGTGGCTAAGCCTTTCGTCTAGTCAAGGATTAGCTCGACGGCGCAGTCCCGAATATCTGTGAGATCTAATTAGTTTTCATGGGTTCCTTAATTTGTTAATATTTGCACGTTGTCTTCTTGAATTTCCATGGGATTATTTTGTTAATTGGATGTCAAGGGCCTGATGTTCAATGTGACTTATTAATCTCCTGCCAAATTAGTCAATTAAATCCGTAATTATTTGATTGATTAATATTAGTGGCAACCGGCGTGTTTACATACTAGGGAACATGCAATCCAATTTAAATAACCCTCATAGCGTGTTATTGATTGGGGTTAGGTTTTTCTAGTTCTTAATACAACTGAAAATTTAATTCCTACGGTCGTACTTAGGAGTATTTTCTGGTTAGGGGTAATCAATGGTCATACCTTGGTTATCAATAAATTGAGGAAAAATTGGTCGTTAGAGTTTGTCGGCGACTATAACTAGCCTATTAATAAATTAATTGAATCTCCCTTGCATCAATGATCGGGTAAGTGGACTGTGTCTGAATAGTTGTATCCTTGACTAGAATTTATCTATTCTTGATTTAATTCCTGCCTATATTCGTGCAGGTTAATTATTATTTTAGTTGAATTACTTAATTGTTTTTAGTTTCATTCCGATAAAATCCCCTTTTACCAAGTGGAACTTCAAAGAAACAAATATTTGCAGTCCCTGAGGAGACGACCCTGCTTGCCACTGTCTACTAGTTAGTAAATTTTGTCAACTAATTAATTCTGGTATATCGGATTAAGCAAATTCTTCGGGAATAGGGTGAATCAAGTAACCCATTGCACACCTAGAGTCCCTGCTCTAGTACCTAGAATTGATTATTGACTGTTTTTAGTGGTAGTTAGGTTTTATTATTATTATTGCACAGTTTCGGCACCTGTCAGTATTACTACAGGCTTGCTCATATGTCACATTCCCACCACTAATGATGAATTCAATACAAGAATCCAAGCGACTTTTATAAGTTGTAACAGGGTTTTGGGCAAGGGATAGGATAAAAAAGTAAGTTTAAGGTGTAAACATATCAAAGAGAATGTCAGAAAGTCATTGCACGAATCCGAATACCAAATTTACAACAATTCACTTCTTAAGGCATAGCAACAACTTTTCACCAACTTAGCAAATGCCAATACATACATGGGTTTTCACCAATGATCACAACATGTCAGTCAGCCCAAAACCACTTTACAACATTTATTTTTTTATTATTTTTGAGTACAAATAGAAATACCTTCAAAGTGAACTTCATTTGGCAACACTTGCTAACTTCTATTCAATGCCTTGTATCAACACATTAAGTTTTTATGCAGTGAAATTAAAACCACTTTTAGACACAAGGTTCAACAAGAAAGTCTAAAATAAAGGGTCTTGGACAACAATTATAATTTTTAACAAAGAGAGAGTTAAAAGCTCAAAAATGGTTCACTAATGTTCAATAAAGACAGGTCTTTTAAGAAAGCCAAAAAGGGTAAAATTCTAAGTGCCTTTGTCATTTTCAAGTATTAAATTCAATAAAAAATGTGGCCTTCACATGCATACTAGAGCCAATGTTTTAAAAATCGGATCGTTAATTCAACCGGTGAAGTGAAAGGGTCGAGATTTAACCGGTCGGACCGGTTCAACCTTGGTTTAATGAATTTTTTTAAAAATAATTTATATAAATATATATATACACAAAATAAGACATGTAATGGACTAATTTAATACTTTACATGATGAAAATTTTACTATTTTTGAATAACTTGGATATTTAAAAATAAATTATTTATTTTTGAATTATAAGTTAAAACAAATAAATTACATCTCAATTTTAATTATATCTATCAAAAAATCTTAAATCCAACCCAAAAATATCACAATATTTTGAAATTATACAAAATTCACATTATGAGAATTTAGACATTGTGAACTTAAATTTTAATTTATGTTTTGGGATTTAGAAATTGCAATTTAAAAAAGAAAGTTTAGAGTTCGAAAGAAATCAAGAGAATCGAAAATAGAAATGCAAACTTGATAAGAAACAAAAAATGAGATAAAAGTAAGTGGTTGTGGCATTAAATAATTTGGGTTAAAAAAATAATTCTTTTTTAACTTTTTTAATTTAATGGACAAAAATAAAATTAAAAGATGTAAGAAAATATCAATAAATTAAAAATAAAAATGTTTGATTAAAAAGGGAGTGACAAAAGAAAAGAGGATAGAGAGAAAGAGAGAGAGAGAGAGAGAGAGAGAGAGAGAGAGTTGAAGATTAAAAAGAAAGACCCATGAGAGAATGAAATTTTGTAAAAAAAATGAAAAAAAGAAATATGAGTGTTTGTTTTATATAAATAAGTTATAAAAAAAATTAATAAGATGTTGTTGATCTTGATCCCTATCTTTTGATGATGACAAAACAAATGGATGATACTAATATTTCTTCAAGATATACTTTCAGTTTTGAAGTTGTTTGATTCCATGAACAAGTGCAATTGAAAGGGGACTAAGTATGCTGAAGCTGTCGGACGCTCAAATAGTCAGGATCGGACGTCCGAAAGGATGAAGAACATCAAGAAGGAAACTCTGTCGGACGCTCGTAAGGAAGCATCGGACGTCCTGAAGGATCGGACGCATGCTTCGGACGCACATCAATCTCATCGGACGTCCTAAAAATTCCACGAAGATTTGATAACTCTCTGGACGACGTTCGGACACAGAAGCTCGGACGATAAAATATCATCGGACGTCCGAACGACAACTTGGCTGATTTTCGGACGATGGGATCGGACGGTGATTAATCTGTCGGACGTCCGACGTCCCCAACGGCTAGTTGACTATTCAGCTGCCTTCTATCCGTTGGAAGCATTAATGAAGCCCATTTTTGGTCCCCTTCAAATACAAACGATTCTGAACGAGAAAGCAACTTTTGCACACTTTGTTTACAAGATCTCAAGAGATATTTTAGCTAGAAAATAGTCTCCAAAGCTAGATTTGTAGTCTTAGTGGTGTGAGGTTCATTGTAAGCTTTTCATTTGTGAGTGAATCTTTCATGAGTGTCGCTCTGTGAGGGTTGTCCTGAGGGATAGTAAAACGTCTTGGCTTGACCGAGTGGAGTTCGGGG
>NC_040036.1:70396945-70467057 GCF_003713205.1 Coffea eugenioides
AGATGTGTACTAGATTTTGTGACATTATTCAAGATCTTAAATTGCTTGGAAAAGAATATTCTTTGGGTGAGAAAAATAGAAAGATTTTGAATGCCTTGCCAAAAGAATGGGAAAATAAAATAAATGCTATAGAAGAGGCAAAGGATTTAAATTCTATGTCCATTGAATCTCTTGTGAATTCCCTAATCTCTTATGAATTAAAGCTGAAATTCAAAGTGCAAGAGGAAGAAAATGCAAGAATGTATAAGAGTGGCATAGCTTTTAAAGCATCTCAAGTGGGGGATAACCCATCCTTCATGGGTAATGAAAATATGGAAGTGGACAATGATATAACTCCTCACATCAAATGTTTAAAAAGATCTTCACAAGAGAAGTTCAAAGGAGATTGCAAAATTACATGGGATAGAATGCAATTCAAGAAAGAGGCAAGAATTAAGAGTTGGCCCGAAAATGCACTAATGGCCATGGAGAGGATGAGGTAACAATCTTATAACTCTCAAGTTGAAAGTGATGAAGAAACTGATGATGATATTGAATCTTTCATTATAAAATTGCCATGATGTTTGAAACAGTCACTATTGCTAGAAACAACGGTTAAAACAGGAAATTGGTTTTTGCTTCGAATAGATGCAAATCTTTTTCAAAAAATAAAAAGTTGAAAGCTGAAATGATTACTTCAAAAGAGTGGAACTGGCTTTACATTTTGAACTTGACAGAAAATAAAACTTGTGATTGTTTCAAAATGAACAGGGATTTGAAAAGAAGAATGGATGGTCTAAATGAATTGCTTAAACACAAGAAACAAGCCTGTTTTCAAAAGAATAAGTTGAATTTTAATTCCAACGAATTTGCTATTTATAAGAGAAGACAAATAAGATTTATTAAACCTGTTCATGTAAATAACTCTTTGGTTATGGTAATTTTTGTTGTCAAAAAAGTCACATGAAAAGTGATTGTTATGTGAGAAAAAATATGAGAACTGGCATGAAATGCATGTGGATAGTTAGACATGAGTTCTAACTTTAACAAATAGGATATTTTGTTAATCATTGCAGTGATTCTTGTTCACAATATTTTTTTTTGATATTTCCGATACTTTGATCTGTATTTTCGCTGATATTTTTGAATACTACTGAATTTGTATGGCGTCAAAAAGGGAGAGAAAAGAACTATTCTGATCTAACGATGATTTGCTTATCTCTCTGTGATATGTTGGTATGTTGGTATTGCTGAATTCTGGTATCATTTCTCTGTTTTGTTTTGAATATTGGATTCTCTGTTATTATTGTTGGATTATGGTTGTTGGGTATTACTCTCATCTTATGATGACAAAAGGGGGAGAAATGGATGCTATGTGTTGGTTGCAATGAGTAGGAGTCATGCTCATAATGCCGAATCTTTTTCCTTCCTTTCCATCCATGTTTTGTCATCATCAAAAAGGGGAGAATGTGATCTTTCCCTATGTTTGATGATGACAAACAAATGGATGATACTGACAAAACAATGATATACTAATATTCAGTTTTGAAGTTGTTTGATTCCATGAACAAGTGCAATTAAAAGGGGACTAAGTATGCTGAAGCTGTCGGACTCTCAAATAGTCAGGATCGGACGTCCGAAAGGATGAAGAACATCAAGAAGGAAACTCTGTCGGACGCTCGTAAGGAAGAATCGGACGTCCTGAAAGATCGGACGCATGCTTCGGACGCACATCAATCTCATCGGACGTCCTAAAAATTCCACGAAGATTTGATAACTCTCTAGACGACGTTCGGACACAGAAGCTCGGACGATAAAATACCATCGGACGTCCGAACGACAACTTGGCTGATTTTCGGACGATGGGATCGGACGGTGATTAATCTGTCGGACGTCCGACGTCCCCAACGGCTAACTGACTCTTCATCTGCCTTCTATCCGTTGGAAGCATTAATGAAGCCCATTTTTGGTCCCCTTCAAATACAAACGATTCTGAACGAGAAAGCAACTTTTACACACTTTGTTTACAAGATCTCAAGAGATATTTTAGCTAGAAAATAGTCTCCAAAGCTAGATTTGTAGTCTTAGTGGTGTGAGGTTCATTGTAAGCTTTTCATTTGTGAGTGAATCTTTCATGAGTGTAGCTCTGTGAGGGTTGTCCTGAGGGATAGTAAAACGTCCTGGCTTGACCGAGTGGAGTTCGGGCAGGAGGAGGTGAACCTTCCTTTGTACACAAGAGTGATATAATTCATCAACTTGAAATAGTTGTCTCAATTAATCTACAAGCTCAAGAGGAGTTGGTAGTTAATTGGTTTGCCAACTCTTTCCTTTTATTTACTTATTGTAGTTTATGATCTTAATTTGTTTATCCTCTCTATCACAAGCCTTGTGCTTTCTTATCAACTGTCTCATTGGTTGTCTTCGGCCTTACAGATGTAATAGTGCAACGGTTACTATATTGGTCTTCTATTTCAAAGGTCATGAGTTCGAATCTTGAATGCTACATTTTGCAAAACGTAAAAAAAAAAAAGAAAAAAGGGAAAACTCGAAAACCGGAAAAAATCCGGTTTCGACGGTTTCGACGGTTTCACGGTTGGACCGGTTTTTGACCGATTTTCTAGCATGGTCAACCCTAACATAGAACCGGACCGATGCCATGGCCGGTTCGCGGTTCAACCGATCAAACCGGCTGGTCCGGTCCGATTTTCAAAACATTGACTAGAGTAAGTTCTAGAATAACAAAATCATGTGTGACAATCACTTAACAAATAAAAAATAGAGCAAATTAGGATAAATGCTCATCAATAAGCTCAACAAACTCACAAAGTGATTAAAAATATGTCAAATCCAACACATCCATCATTCAAATCCATTGTCAAGAAAAATAAGATACTCAATTAGCATAAATTCGTTACTTATACTTGCATCTTGATTATATATATTCATCATACCCAACAAAAACTACTAGCAAAAAGAACAGAAAGTTTTTGAATAATAAAACGTAGTTAGCAAATTGAACCCCTCATCCATATCTAAATCTTACATTGGGGATCTCCAATGCAAGAATTAAATAACAAAGTAGAAAGAAAGGAGACAACGACACTTCCTTGAATATGGAGGAGGCAACGCACGGCTATGGGTCGAGAGGAAAAATGGAAAAAATAGGTAGCCAAGTTCTGCATCATCTTGGAGATATATAGCTTAAAGCGAGTAAGACACACATTTATCCGTTCCATCTCCCCATGAAAAGTTTGAAATTGTGTATCCCCAAAAGATAGTGGTGGCGAGGTGGATGTAGAAGACCCAGGATCATCACGAAGGTAATTACTGGAGGCCATTCTGATGCTGACCTTGTCAAGGAGGTAACTACGTTGGACTCGGTGGGGTAAACTGGTATTTACCAAGGATCCACTCCCCAACTCCCATTTTCTCCAAATAACCTAAATTCAGAGGCTCCAAAGAATAAGTTAGATGCAAATCATGATTAGTCAAATCTAAAAGTCCTAGATTGACTGTCAAACGAGTAATATAGGAACCTAAAATCAGGGGCTTATTTTTCTTAGATGGCACTGACCAGAATTGTGTAGCCAACTAACATCTGAGATTAATCTTGATATTATTCATCTTGCACCAAAGGAAAAAAAATTTGATTTGGTGAAGATGTCTGAACTATCTTTCCTACCCAAGGAACTATAATCGAAAAAAATACTTAATATATCGCCAAACAGGGTCTTTAAGTAAAGAGTTCTTAGATTGACTAAGATCATAGCGGTGTCTATCAACGGACAACTCTTGACATAAGCCAACACGTATCGAAAAAAAAAGGCTTGACATAGCCACAAACACTGTCTATATACTTCCTAGACTCCGAGTGGATCTTATTAATAAAATCAAATGCCAAATTGAACTCGGTAATAGATTGAGTGAATTGCTTACCCAATTACCGATATCTAATCACAATGGGAGTGTTGCTAGTGAACTCACTAGGCAATTCAAACACAAATGTGGCATGAAAATTTCTAGTCAACTGAACAAAAGATGGGCATCTAATAGCAATATAATTATGTCATCCAATAGCCACAAGGATCTCATCAATCTAATTGGCAATTTGCAAAGTGTCGAGTGTAGGAGGGTGGACATACTTACAAGCAATGATTTGTCACTCACAGCAAGTGATATATCGTTCTTTATCTACATCCCTTATAAAAGTCAAGTTTCCCCTAAAATGAGCAGGTGAATCTATGTGTATGCCTCTATCCCTACCAAGTCGAGACCGTTGTGTCGAAGTAGAGGCAATGGATGGCTTATCTTTCCTAATGGTGGGCTGGGATGCGATGTAGGTGGCTTTAGATTTAGTAGGTGCCTTTTTCTTAGCCATTTACTCAATCAACCGAAAGGGTAAACCAACCCAGGAGAATATCAATAAATCACCCACAATTGATTTTCAAATTGCCAAATATAATTTCCCAAATCAGAAGTTCGACAATATACCAACGCCTATCTAGGTAATGTATCAACCAAACTCCAGTGATAAACAATTTTTTTTCCAACAAAGTGTTAGTTTGTCCAGTCAATGAACCACAATAAGAAATCCACCAGCTCAATCAACAAGCAACAAAGTGCTAAATCAATGGTAAGTAACCATGGGTACTGCCAATACAAGCCCAAACTACATATAGCAATAGTAGCAATTTGCCTCAAAGATCAAATTCTCAATTTGTAGGAACCAATGCACATGATTAGATATCATAATATCCCCTAAAAATTTGCAGATCAACAACCCAATCAATCAACAAAAGAGTAACGAATTATTTTTAACAACTAACAACTACTAGGGGATGGTAGCGGCCATTCAACTAACTGGAGGTGGCAAAACCGCGGGTAACAATGGTACTAGTTACTAGTTGGTGATGGAGAAACGGCAGCAAGCAGCCACTAATAGATGGCAACTGGCCGACAAACCAACGACCAACAGTTAGAGTGGTTGATAGACAACCATAGCAGAAGTCTTGCAGAGATTGTTGGTTGGCTGTGATGGAAAGGGAAAAACGGGAACCCAACGGTTGGAGGGAGGAAGCGAACTTCCGACAACAATCGATGAATGGCAGCGACAGACTTCAGCTGGAACGGCGAACGAAAACAGCCGATGACGTGCATCCAATTAGATGAAGATGATGGCAATCGGTGGTGGTCGCGATTGTCATGAGCTGAAGCGGCAGTTGACAAATGGTGTTTGGGGACTTACAATGAGCAGCGAAACATCGCGACGATAATGAAAAGTAGAAACCCTAATCATGGGTAGGTGGGTCTATCTAACGGTTGGAGAAGAAAAGGGGACAATGGTAAGGCAACAATCTCGACTTGGTAGGGATAAGGTCGTACATATAGATTCAGCTGCTCATTTTGAGGGGAACTTGACTTTTCCAAGGGATCTGGATAAAGGACGATATATCACTTGTTGTGAGCGATGAATCATTGCTTGTAAGTATGTACACCCCTTTATACTCGATACATTGCAAATTGCCAATGCGGTTGATGAGATGTTTACAACTATTGGGTAACGTAATTATATTACTATTAGATGTCCAACTTTTGTTGAGTTGACTAGAAAATTTTATGCCACATTTGAGTTTGATTTGCCTAGTGAGTTCACTATCAACACTCCCAATGTGATTAGATATCGATTATTGGGTAAGGAGTTCAATCAGTTTATTATCGAGTTCAATTTGGCATTTGATTTTGTTGATAAGACCTACTCGAAATCTAAGGAGTATATGGATAGTGTTTGTGACTATGCCGAGCCACTTTTCTCAACACATGTTGGTTTGTGACAAGAGTTGTCCATTGATAGGCATCGCTATGATCCTAATCAATCTAAGAACTCTTTCCTTAAAGACCCTGTTTGACGATATATTCGGCGTTTTTTCGCTTATAGTTTCTTGGGTAGGAAAGATAGTTCGGGCATCTTCACCAAACCCGAGTTCTTTTTCCTTTGGTACATGATGAATAATATTAAGGTTAATCTCGAGTGTTGGTTGACTGCACAATTTCGATCGATGTTGTTTAAGAAGAACAAGCCCCTAATTCTAGGTTCCTATATTACTCATTTGGCAGTCAATCTAGGTTCCTATATTACTCATTTGGCAGTCAATCTAAGACTTTTAGATTTGACTAAGCATGATTTGCATTTAACTTGTTCTATGGAGCCTCTAGATTTAAGTTGTTTGTAGAAAATGGAAGTTGTTGAGTGAATCCTTGGTGAATATTAGTTTACCCCACCAGGTCCTACACAGTTACCTCCTCAACGAGATCAGCATCAGGGTGGCCCTCCACGCATCATTAATTTTTTTCCTTTGGTACATGATGAATAATATTAAGGTTAATCTCGAGTGTTGGTTGACTACACAATTTCGATCGATGTTGTTTAAGAAGAACAAGCCCCTAATTCTAGGTTCCTATATTACTCATTTGGCAGTTAATCTAAGACTTTTAGATTTGACTAAGCATGATTTGCATTTAACTTGTTCTATGGAGTCTCTAGATTTAAGTTGTTTGTAGAAAATGGAAGTTGTTGAGTGAATTCTTGGTGAATATTAGTTTACCCCACCAGGTCCTACGCAGTTACCTCCTCAACGAGATCAGCATCATGATGGCCCTCCACGCACCATTAATTACTTTCGTGATGATCTTGAACTTTCTACATCTATCCTACCACTACTATCCTTTGGGGATACGCAGTTTCAAACTCTTCGTGGGGAGATGAAATGGATGAATGGATGTCTTACTCGCCTCCAGGCACATATCTCCAAGATGACACAGACGTTGGTCGCCTATTTTTATCATGTGGGATTCACCCCACCTTTTGCTTTGGACGTGTAGCCATGCGTTGCCTCCTCGATGTTCAGGCAAGTGTCGTTGTCCCCTTTCTTTCTATTTTGTTATTTAATTCTTACATTCGAGATCCCCAATGTAAGAATTAGGTGTGAAGGAGGAGGTTCGATTTGCTAGTTAGGTTTTATTATTTAGAAATTTTCTTTTCTTTTTGCTAGTAGTTTTTGTTGACTATGACGAATGTATGCAATCAAGATTTATGCTAGTTGAGTATCTTATTTTTCTTGACAATGAATTTGAATGATGAATGTGTTAGATTTGACATATTTTTAATCACTTTATGTGTTTGTTTAGCTTATTGATGAGCATTTTATCCTATTTTTTGTTTATTAAATGGTTGTTGCACATGGTTCTATCATTCTAGAACTTGCTTTAGTATGCATGTCAAGACCACATTTTTTGTTGAATTTGATGCTTGAAAATGACACGGACGCCTAAGATTTTACCCTTTTTTGGCTTTCTTAAAAGACCTACTTTTATTGACCATTAGTGAATTATTCTTGAGCCTTTAAGTCTCTCTTTGTTAAAAATCATAATTGTTACCCAAAACCCTTTATTTTAGACTTGTTGAAAAGTGGTTTTAATTTCACTACATAAAGACTTGATGTGTTGATACAAGACATTTAATAGAAATTAGCAAGTGTTGGCAAATGAAGTTTACTTTGAAAGTGTTTATGTTTGTACTAAAAAAATGAAAAAAAAAATTGTATATTGTAAAGTGGTTTTGGACTGATAAACATGTTGTGATCATTGGTGAAAACCCATGAATGTACCTACATTTGCTAAATTGGTGAAAAATTGTTGGTATGCCTTGAGAAGTGAATTGTTGTGAATTTGGTATTCAGATTCGTGCAGTGATTTCCTGACATTCTCTTCGATATGTTTACACCTTAAACTTACTTTTTTTTTATCCTACTCCTTGCCCAAAACCTCGTTATAACCTTATAAAAGTCCTTGAATTCTTATGTTGAATTCACCATTAATGATGGAGATATGATATATGATCAAACCTATAGTAATGTTATTCCATGGTGTCAATTTAAGGATTGTATTCCATTCTATATACTTTAGCAGTGATAAGTGCATACGTTAAACCCTTCGTGGGGATTGTTGAATTTGGTGCATTTGAATTTCAATGAAATTATTAGAAGGGTAGGATGTTTATGCTGATATGATTGGCTGCAAAATGCTTGCTATCCTGATTGTGTTTTTGAGCTGTGGTATGCTTGAGTACAAGTATAATTTAGGTATGGGGGAAAATTGATAAGTTACATTTTTGTTATTGAATTTATGATTGTTTTCTGTTGATTTTAGCTAAATATTGCATTAATTGGTAGATTATATTATATTTGGTGAGTGGTGTTGGTTGTAGGGATCCGGAGCAAAAAGGAATTAAAGATGTGAGTTTTAACTAGACTTCGCACATGATTGACACGTGATCTCCAACTTTAAATCGAAATTGCAAGAATCAGACTCTCTTCACCGAATGGATAGTCTTTCACTTTTATTAGGATACCAGTTTAGTCTATCTATTGGGGGACTTTTTGAAAAAGAATCAATTGGCTATTGGGAGTTGGATTTTGCTTAGGAAAGTGGTTTAGTAGATGCAGGAAAACAAAGTCAGGAACATCTCGCAAGGAATAGGAACAACCTTTTTCTTTCTTTTCCTCTTGACACTTCATCTCACAATTAGAAAATGGTATTGGCAATTAATCCAACTATTTTGCATGCAATTTCTTCGATGGAGATGAACTAAACTTTTCATTCTAGTAACAACGGAGGATTTGGTTGAACTAAAATTGTAAAATTGAATTGATTATATTTATTTATTTTATTTACTGGTATTTGTGTGTTTCCTGATTTAATTTCTTATGATTATTATGTTATTTGAATATTTAGGGCTCGGTACCCTTTTTATTTGAGTTGGTTAATTATTCTCAATTTTATGAAAACCCCCCGTACTCTAGACTCTAAAAGAAACAAATTTTTCTTAGTTCCTGTAGATTCGATTTGCTTACCGCTATATACAAAATTTATATTTTACTTAAGCAGATATTTATTATTGCATATACTTGACACATGTCATTGAAAGACTTTACAAAAACCATAAGTATGCCTTTTTATAGGTGACAAAACTGCAGTTTTAAAAAGAAAACAAATACCACTAACATCTCTAAATGAACAAAGATACATATTTAGCTGGGGCGATGTTTGGCGCCTGACATAGGATCTGTCATAGGACTGGACCACATCTAAACGTCAAGTTCGTTCCACACCACCACCACTACCACTGCTACTACTACGACCACTACTACTACTTGGGACGATGTTTGGCACATCAAAACGTCAAGTTCGTTCCACACTACTACTACTACTACTACTACTAGCTGGGACGATGTTTGGCTGGGACGATGTTTGGCGCCTGACATAGGATCTATCATAGGACCGGACCACATCTAAACGTCAAGTTTACTACTACTACTACTACTACTAATAATAATAATAATAATAATAATAATAATAATAATAATAATAATAATAATAATAATAATAATAATAACCCTAATAAAAATAGAAAAAAATAGTGATAAAATTACTAATAAAATGTTGTGACTACCTAAATTATTCAACCAAACTAACTCTCGGATAGCCCTAATGACATAAAACGATGGATTGAAAAATCAAAGGCTCCTCATTTCATATCATTATTTCCTAATAATCTGCTGAGAGTACTATAAAATTACCAGCCTTTATTCGTCTGTCTTTTTGTATCTTCAATAGCAGCAACCCTTTGTTGAAATAGAAGAAGAAAATTCTTTTGCTTCATATATCATTTTTCTTGTGAATTTCCTGTGGATTTGTGGTCCATCAGATAGTACCAAAGTTATGGTAGATTGAAATATGGCAAACTCCAACCCTAATATTATATGTTTTGTCCAAAAACTCAAAACGAAAGCATAATTTAATTTTTCACAGAAATAAATGATAACTCATCTCAAGCATGTGGGTAATATCGGTATATTGAAACAACACTTGCTCAAGATGCTAGTAAAAACAAGATGAAAAATACTTTGGTGTTGTCGTAGATTTATTAGGCAGTTGATATGTCATTTTTTTTTTTGAAAAAATTGCTACTATTGATATGGCAAAAGAGGCTTGGAATATTTTGGAGAAGACATACGAAAGGATTGGTAGAATTCAACAAAATAATTTGATGATGTTGACCAGGAAGCTTGAACTTATGATAATGGACAAGTCTAAATCTATTGAGTTGTATTATTCTTGCTTGTCTGATATTAAAAATGAGATGGAACACAATCAATATGACCTCCCTACTAGAATGTTTGTTGAGAAAGTTCTCAACACCTTACCATAATATTTGATTATATGGTAGCTGTGATCTATGAGACAAAAGATTTGACGAATTTGAGTATTTGCAAGGATCATTAATTCTGCATGAACAAAGAATTAATGCAAAGTTGAAGATACTCCCAAGAAGGATGGAACAATGTAGGCAAGGGAAGTCGGCAAAATGGATCCGTAACCTCGAGAAAAGGATTGGCTCTGAGAGCTGGGCACGGGGATCCCAGTCCCGAACCCGTCGGCTATCGGTGGACTGTAGAGTTGCAAACGAACTGAGCCGCTCGCGAGTCAAAACTCGACTCGAGTTCGATCAATATCGAAATCATCGAACTCGAGTCGAGCTCGAGCTGGCGAAATCAAACTCAAGTTCAAGTTCGAGTTCAAAATATTAAGCTCGTTAGCTCGAGTATATATATATATATATATTTGTTTATTTATTTTTTATTTTAATAGTAAAATTACATATATCCCTAATATTTTATTATTTATTAAGAAAAATATTATTTGTTATTTTTATTAGATTAATTTCCAGAAACTCGAGCTGACGAGCTGCTCACGAGTCAAGAATTCGAGCTACGTTATGAGCTAATAATTCGAGCTGTTCACGAGCCAGAAATCGAGCTACAGCTCGCGAGCCTTGTTGAGTCGAGTTCGAGCCTGGCTTTTCCTTGGTCGAGCTCGAGCTCTCGAGCTCAATTTTCTTGGCTCGTCGAGCTCGAACTCGAATTCGAGCCCACCTGTTATTAAGTCGAGCTCGGCTTGATAAGTCCAAAATTCGACTCAACTCGGCTCGTTTGCAGCTCTAGTGGACTGCTCGAAATGCAGTAGAAAAGGCACTACATACGTAGTTGAATTTGAGAGGTAATAACGAAATTAAGGAGCAAGGTGACTGGAACCCGAGCTACAACAATAGAGGCGGTTGTGGCAAAGGAGGTACATCAATTTCTAGATGTGGTAAAGGTAATAATTTTAATTTTAGAGGTAGTCCTGATAGAGGTAGATGTGGTAATTTTGGCAGACAAAATACTTTTAATCAAAATAATTTTGGACCAAGGATTCAATTTCCAGTAAGCATAATTTTAGTGTATTCAGAATAATTTTGTCTAGTAATGTTTCTGCTTTTAGTATGCTAATTCAGCAGGTGGTAAGACACCTTGAGAAGCCTTTGGTGAAGTTATAATAATAATATCTTAACTTACATGTTGAAATATCTTCAAGTTTGTTTTTTTCACATATATTATTTTGAGTAGTTTGGTAAGACACCTTGTGGTAGTTTGTTTTTACATGTTGAAATATCTTATTTTTGTACGCATCTGACCCTCGTATTATTGAATAATGAAGAGGTGATTTTTGGTGGGCCGATAGACTGACCTAAATTAGTCCTCTCTGGGATGAGGTGGTGTATCTTTGCTTGTCCGAAGTGGATGGCGGGGCTTCTCCCCTGGTATCACTCCGATGATTAAGTTAGTATGAGAACGAGAAAGATAATTGTATATGAGAATGAACAGTTTTCTTACTTGTTGGGAGTGTGTGGGGTATTTATAGGGTGAGAGTGGAGGGCAGGATGGAGGTCTTATGCCGGTGGGACCCATGCCCTGCCATTACGGCTCTGCTCCCTGTCAAATGGCCTGACCCTGACACTGTAGCCGCCTGTACAGGGTGACGCGGAGTCCTTCGCAGTAGCCATTAAGTGCGACAGTGCTTTTCAGATAAAGCACTGATCTCGGGTGATGTCAGGTGTCTTGGCATCATCAGCGTGCAGCTGAGGTGGAGTTGCCGAGGTCACCTCGGACATGGGGGTTGCCGAGGTGAGCACCCTCAATAAGCCCCCCAAGCCTCGGTAGCTCCGGGCCAGGGAGGTACCAAGGCTTCCTTGGGCCGAAGTCGTAAAGAGTCGGAGTGCCGAAACTGCTCCGAGAAATGCGGGAACGTGACACGTGGGCAGGTCAGCTGATGGGACGTGGTCACTGGTAACCGTCGCGTCGTGAAGTAGTGGGACGTTTCGTGCAGAGGGTGTCAGCTGAAAGGACGGGGCATTAATGAGGAGAGAGGGAGGCACGGCGTTTTGAATTCGAACGTGGCCGTTCTTTCGCATTCTTGCCGCCTCTTCGGATTCCCCCCAAACCCTTATAAATAGGGGGGGTCCCCCTCACCGCACTTCTCACACCTTTCATTTTCATCTGAGACCTGCAAAGTTCACGAGCGTAGCCGAGATCAGTCTAGTAGCCGAGGTCAGTCTAGTAGTCGAGATCAGAGCCGAGGTCATCAACTTCGTCCAATTCCGTAGGCAATAGTAAGTATCCCTCTTCTTTCTTATCTCGTCTTTCACCCATGGCCAAAACGGCTAAGACCCATAAAGAGACCGTGACTCCGAGCTACCAGACCGAGGTGAGGCCGGATCCTGGGGAAGAAGCGACGACGTCCAGCTCGGAAGGGTCGACCCCGAGTTCTGAGAAGGGATCAACCGAGGCGGGAGCCAGCGAGGCAGCCTCGGAGTTGGAGTCGTCCGAGATGAGCGAGGGCGGTTCCGAGGTGGGCTATAACGAGGAGCTCGGCGTTGAGATACCACACGACGAGGACGTACTGGAGCCTGTCGCTCCCAAGGACACAGCCAACATCGACTTCGGCAAGATGCCGAAGTTTAGAAGTCGCATCGGAAGGGATAGGGCCGTGAAGGTGATAAACAAGTACCCTTTCCGGTCGGGGTACGAGATTATACCGCCCGGGGCGGATGACTCAGCCGAAAAGCCCCCCTTGGGCATGGTGGCCATCTATGTCCAACAGTTAGAGGCCGGGCTGAGGATGCCCACATCGAGGTTCTTCAGAGACTTGCTTCGTCACTTCTTCGTGAGGATTACCCAGCTCACCCCGAACGCGATCCGTATCATTGTAGGGTTCGAAATGCTGTGCCGACATCAGGAGGTGACTCCCTCTGTCGACCTCTTCCGCCGATGCTATACCCTCAAGGCGCACGGGACAGATAAGGGATGGTTTTATGTTGGCAATCGGAACAATGCCATTCCGAAGTTGGTGATTGGTTCTCCCGGCTCGATCAAGAATTGGAAGCGCGACTTCTTCTTTGTGTCCGAAGTGGACTTCCCCAGGGGCTTCTGGTGGAGGCCAATTAAAGCGAAGGCCGACTCCTCCGCGGGGGATGCCGAGGAGGAGGCCTTCCAGAAGCTGATGGGGTCAGGACTTCGGATATTCAGTCTGGACTACCCCGAAGTCGTGCTGGTTGACGGGGGAATTAGCCGAGTTTTGCTCAGTCCTGACAAGACTCCCATCACTTCCACTAAACTCAAGATACCTTGTAATTTTCTTTCATAACTTTGCTTTCACTTCGGCTAAGACATATGATAATATTTGTTTCCTGTGCAGTGGCTAAACTGTCCGACATCGTCGTATCGGGCTCGTCCGAAGTGGCCAAAAGGCAGAAGAGGAAGAGCTCTGATGAGACATCGGCACCTCCGCCAAAGAAGAAATCACAAGGGCAAGCTGTCAAGACCTCGGCGGCTGAAAGCACTCCCACCACGGCTGGCCAAAGCAGCTCGGCCACCGCAGCTACGGGGTCCACCTCGTCCGTGCCAGAGAGGGTGTCCCTTGGAGTCGTCACGGCACTTCCACCTCCTCATGGCCGAGGCAAGCAGTTGAAACCCCCGGTCAACGCAGTCTCGGGGACCTCGCTATGGAATCGTTTCCATAGCCCCCCGGTGTTTTCCGGGGAGGAGAAGACATACCCCGGCGGGCACTGGTGTCCGAACTGGAAGATTTCGGTCAACGACAGGTGCAGCCAACCTCGGGTTGCCCAAGAGCTAGTAATGCACTCCCCCCTGCCAAGGGATTTGGAGTTTATGAAGAAACTGTCCCCGGCCGAGATGGTTCAAAGCCTCATGGTGAGCACAGCTTCCACCTCAGCCTTTGTGGCCGAGATGACACACCGGTACTGTGCTCTGGTCGAGGAGCAGGACACCGGCAAGCTGCAAAATCAGATCTCCAAGTTGGAGAAGAAATTGGCGGTGTCCGAGTCTGAGAAAGCCGAGCTTCAAAGACAGCTTAAGGAGGCCGAAACTAAGGGTGAGGAGGCCGAAGTTACAATGAATAGTCTCAGATCGGCCCTCGAAGAAGAGCAGAAGAGGGGGGACGAGGTGAAGAAGTCTCATGAGCAAGCCCTCAACAGTGTTGGGGCCTCGGCAGTGGACGCATTTCGGAGGTCTGAGGCCTTCACCAAGGATCTCGGCCAACTGCTCACACCAAACTTCATGTTCGGCTTCACGTCGGGTGTGGACGCGGCCGCAGCCCACCTCTCCTCCGAAACCTTGGAGTCGTTGAAAGACAATGCCAGCTACAATGAGGACTTCAAGGAGTTGTGCGACCGGATGGCCGACGGCCTCCAGACCGGAAGGAACTTGGCCGAAGTCCAGAACGAGTTCAACAAGTGGCTGTCCGAACTCGACGAAGTGTTCGAGGAGGGTGAAGAAGCTGGGGGAGACGAAGCCGGAAGGGGACATCGGCGAAGAGCATGGAAAAGAATTTCACCCCGGCGGAGGAGAGTCCGGAGAGAAGGCTGCCCAGGAGGGAGCCGAGACGGGGGTCTAGGCTCGTGGGCTTTAAAGGGGTGGCCGAGGTGGAGAGTGCTTAGTAGCATTCCGACCTCGGCCTTGCATTTTTTGTAACGCTCTTTTCTGTTGAATGAAAGCCTATTTCTTTTCATCTCAGCACTTTAATTTCTCGCTTTGACTTCGTCCCTTGCTTGTCCCCCTTTATTTTTTAATAGCGTAATTCCGATGTTGAAAAATAACATAAGATCCGAAGTCATAACTTGATTTAAAATTCAAGCATAATACATTTTGAGGTTCTCGGCGTGCCAAGACCTCGGCACTAATGAGCCATCTCGGTAACTCAGTTTACAATATCCCTTAAGGTCAGACTCCATAACTCGGTAAAGGCCTTCCCATTTTGGGCATAATTTCCCTTGTGGTTCAGCTCGGCTGACTGAGTTTTTCCTAAGAACCAAGTTTCCAGGCTGGAATCTACGGTGTCTGACGCGGGCATTGTAATAGTGTGTCAGTGTGTTCTTGTAGGAAGCTATCCGGGCTGAGGCGAGATCCCTTCGTTCATCGACGAGGTCGAGATCCAGCTGTCTCTCTTCGTTGTTCACCTCGGCGGCATAGGCTGCCAGCCGAGGGTTGGGGGTAAGGATCTCGGCAGGGATGACAGCCTCGGCTCCGTAGGTCAAAGAGAAGGGGGTCTCTTGCGTGGCTGACCTCGGCGTGGTCCGATAGGACCACAGGACACTGGGGAGTTCTTCGACCCAAGATGTTCCAGCTTGGTGTAGTCGGGTCTTGAGGCCATGCAAGAGAGTTCGGTTGAAGTTTTCTGCTTGACCGTTGGCCTGGGGGTGGCCTACTGAAGTGAAATGTTGTTTGATGCCAAGGTTTGTGCACCAAGTTTTAAAGGGGTTCTCGGCAAATTGTCTTCCATTATCCGAGATGATGACCTGAGGTATGCCGAAGCGGCAGACGATGCATTTCCAAAAGAATTTTTGAATTGCCAGCCCGGTGATGGTCCTCAGAGGCTTGGCCTCAACCCACTTGGTGAAGTAATCCACAGCGGTTACCAGGAAGGTATAACCCCCGACGGATCTGGGGAAAGGACCTATGATGTCTGTCCCCCATTGCTCAAACGGCCAAGGTGAAGTGATGGGAACCATGAGGTTTGCGGGCTGGTGATGTTCGGGTGCGTGGACCTGGCAGGAAGGGCTGCCGAGAACGAGGTCCTGGGCGTCTTGCCGAACTGAGGGCCAGAAATATCCAAGAAGCAAAGCCTTCTTGGCTAGCATTCTGTGGCCGACATGAGCTCCACACAAGCCTTCGTGGATCTCGTGAAGGACATGGCGTCCTGTCTCGGGAGTGACACACCTCAGCCATGGGCCGAGGTAGGAGCGTTTGTACAGTTCTCCATCGCGGAGAGCGTACCGAGCCGCCTTGCGTTGTATTTTTCTCGCCTCGGCTCGGTCTTCGGGAATGGCTCCTTGACCCAAGAAAAGGATGAACGGGGTCATCCAGGTTTCTTCAGAGTGCACGGGGCAGGCCACCTCTTCCACGTATCCTGGTTCACTCAGGACTTCCACTAAGACTGTTTTGTTGAGGTCAGAGAATGATGTGGAAGCCAGCCGGGATAAGGCGTCGGCTCGTTTATTCTGGGACCGGTGTATTCTTTGGATTTCGAAAGACTCGAAGTACGCGGTGAGTTGGTGAACTTTGGAGAGGTACCGTTGCATGGTCTCATCCCTGGCCTCGTATTCACCAAGAATTTGACGCACAACGAGTTGGGAGTCACTGCGGACGTGGATTTGCTGGGCGCCGAGCCTGCGGGCCAGCTGGAGTCCAGCAATTAAGGCCTCGTACTCGGCTTCATTATTGGTGGCTGGGAAGCCAAAGCGGAGGGCGTAAGAGCACACTTCTCCCTGAGGTCCTTCCAGGAGCAGTCCAGCTCCGCTGCCATCCCCATTAGAGGACCCGTCTACGTACAGCGTCCACGGGGAAGGGGTGGGAACCTCGGCACTGGCGGAGGTGGACTCTGGACCTTCCGTGAAGGTCAGTTCGGCCAAGAAATCAGCTAGGGCTTGAGCTTTTATGGCGGTGCGAGGCTCATACGACAGGTCATACTCTCCCAACTCGACAGCCCACTTGGTAAGGCGACCGGAAGCCTCGGGTCGCATCAATATTTGCCGAATGGGCTGGTCGGTCCTGACGGAGATGGGATGAGCAAGGAAGTAGGGCTTCAATCGCCGAGCTGCGTGGACTAGCCCCAGCACCAGTTTTTCCACCTGAGTGTATCGAGTCTCCGGCCCGCGGAGAGCTCGGCTGACGTAGTAGACTGGCACTTGGGTGCCCTCATCCCGGATAAGGACAGCGCTGACAGCCTCGTCGGTTGCGGCGAGGTAGAGGTAGAGTTTCTCCTCGGGCCGAGGTGAAGCGAGAGTGGGTAGGTGATGGAGATATTGCTTCAGCTTGTCGAAAGCAGCCTGGCATTCTTCCGTCCAGGCAAACTGATCGGCCTTCTTGAGCACCTTAAAGAAGGGCAGTGCTTTCTCAGCTGATTGGGACAGGAAGCGATTCAGCGCGGCCAGGCGTCCATTCAGCCGCTGGACTTCTCGGATGTTCCGAGGTGGGGACATGTCCTGAATGGCCTTGACCTTGTCGGGGTTGGCCTCGATTCCCCGGTGGGAAACCAGATACCCCAAGAATTTTCCCGAGGTGACGCCGAAGACGCATTTCTTAGGATTCAGCTTCATCCTCGAGTCTCGCAGGACACCAAAGACTTCCCTCACGTCTGACAGAAAGGATGAAGTGGCGAGACTCTTGACGAGGATGTCATCCACATAGGCCTCGACAGTGCGGCCGATTTGATTCTTGAAGAGTCAGTTGATCAGCCTTTGGTAGGTCGCCCCGGCGTTCTTTAGCCCGAAGGGCATAGTAGTGTAACAATAAGTGCCTCGGTCGGTGTAGAACGCCGTTTTTTCTTGGTCCTCCTCACTCATTCCTATTTGATGATACCCTTTGAAGGCATCTAGGAAGCAAAGGACTACATACCCCATCGCCGAGTCGACGAGGGCGTCTATCCTCGGCAGAGGATAGCAATCTTTGGGGCAGGCCTTGTTGAGGTCGGTGAAATCTACACACATTCTCCATCCACCGGTGTCCTTTTTTACCATGACTGGGTTGGACAGCCAGGTGGGATATTGGACCTCGTGGATCATCTTGGCCGGCAAGAGCTTATCGACCTCATCCGATATGGCCTTGCTACGTTCAGGGCCGAAGTGCCTTCGTTTCTGCCGCACAGGTCGGGCCTGTGGGTTAACGTTGAGTTGGTGAGTCATGAGCTCGGGTGGCATTCCGACCACTTCATCTGCGGACCACGCGAAGACGTCTCGGTGGTCCTTGATCAGGGAGATCATTTCTTCTTTCAGGGGTGAGGGGAGTCCGGTCCCTATTTGGACCACTTGGTCAGGTTTCGCCTCATCCAAGACCACTAGCTCCACCTCATCCCCGGGCTCAAGCCTGTTGGGCTCTCCTGCCTTCTGAGGGTCGATGCAGTCTATGGAGAGGACCGCTAGCCTCTTTTCTTCTGACCTCGGTGAGGGCCGGGGTATGACTGCTGCTTGAATGGTGGCGAGGTAGCATTCCCGAGCGGCGCCCACGTCGCTGCTCACCTCAGCCACCCCCGCAGGTATTGGGAATTTAAAGCTCAGGTGGTAGGTGGAGTATACGGCTCTCAAGGCGTTGAGCGTGGGCCGACCTATCAGCATGTTGTAGGGGGAGTCTGCTTTGACCACCGCAAAACTGACAAGCACAGTTCGGCAGCGTGGATGACGCCCGATAGTTACCATCAGGGTCACCATGCCCTCCGGGTGGACGACGTGTCCCCCGAAACCGACAAGGGGAGTTCTAACCGGAGTGAGTTGCTCCCGGGTCAGCTTCAAACTTTCGAAGGTTCGGTAGTACAATACGTCTACCGAGCTTCCGGGGTCCACATAGACCTTTTTGACTATGTAGTTGTTGGTGAGGACCTCGATCACGAGGGCTTCGTGGTTGCTGGAAGCGGCGGGGACGGGGTCAGTGGGACCATAGGTGATGACCTCGGACAACCGAGAGCTCGGCTCGGCCACCTCCATCCCGGCCTGGTGGAAGGTCCGCTTTCGAGAGTTCTGGCTGTCTCCTCCCGTTGGTCCTCCCGCGATCGTGTTGATCACTCCGGCGATGTTGGGGCCGTAACCCGGTGATCCGTCTTGTGGATGCTGCTTGTCTTCCCTACGATCCTCGGGACCTCGGCAATGCATGTTTGTGTCCCGCCTGTCCTCTCGGCGGGGGCCCCGGTTCTTCCGGTGGGAGACGCTTCGGTTGAAGCCCCCGTCCTTGCGGACGAATTGCTTCAGGTATCCTTGTCGGATCAAATTCTCGATCTCTCGCTTCAGATCATTGCAGTCTTCAGTTTCGTGCCCAACATCTCGGTGGTAGGCATAATAGAGGTTCGAGTTCCTCTTATCCCTCCTCCCTGGAATTTCAGGAGGATTTCGGCCAAGGTGATTCTGCCTCATCATAGCCAGGACATGGGTCCGGCTGGAATTGAGAGGCGTCATCTCGGCGTCTGAGGTGGACGACCTGCCTTTTACTATCCGGTCGAAGACATTTCGGCGGTCTCGGAACTGAGTCGACGAGCCACTGGGGCCTGGTTCGACCCGGCCGGCGTCTTTTTTCCTCCGGGAATCTTGCCCGGTACGAGCGGCTTTAGCCTCTCGCTTCATGCGGTTTAGATCTTCATTTCGGATTCCCTGATCTACTCGATCCCAGAGTTCCCGAAGTGTGCGGGGGTAATCCCGGTGTATCTCGGTATTAAAAATTCCCGCGATCAGCCCATTGGTGAAGGCAGCTATGGTTACCTGCTCGTGCTGATCAGGTATCTGCACGTTCTCCTCATTGAACCTCTGCACGTAGGAGCGCAGTGACTCGCCGGGGGCTTGCTGCAGGTTCAAGAGGTAGGCTGAAGTCTTCGTAATCGGACGAGATGATACGAAGCGGTGAATGAACCGATCTATCAGCTCATCCAGTGAGGAAATGCTCCTTGGTTCTAAACCCCAGAACCACTTTCGGGCCGTGCCCTGTAGGAAGATGGGGAAAGCTCGGCAAATTACCGCGTCGGGGACGCAATAGAGCCGGAAAGCGGAGAGGAAGGCACGGAGGTGATCCTCGGGGTCACCTCGGCCATCGTAGGAACGCAGGGCGGGAAGTTTAAAGTTTGGGGGGACCATCTCCCCATTGATGTCATCCGTGAAGGGCGGAGCCCTGAGGTATTCGGCTGCTAAGCCTCCGGGACGCCGAGGTGGGTCCTCAGCTCGTTTTCCCAGGAGGCCCCGGGAAAACGCCCGGGAGATGGAAGCGATTTTAGATGTCGCTTTGTAGGAGGCGCGCCTGGAAGTGCTCCGAGAGAGGTGCCCCTCATCGGAGTCTTCACCGGAAGGTACTTCAGGGGACTTCGTCGGTCTCCTCTTGGAGGATTCAGCTTTTTCCTTCCCCTGCCTCTTGAAGTACCTCCCCAGTTCTTCGAAAATGTTCGGGTTATCAGCCACGAATTCGGCCATCTTGGCGATGGCGTCTTCATTGTGGGGCTGGGTCCTTGGGGACCCTTGTTCCTCAGAGATACGATCTTGCTGGGCTCCGGATGTCTGCCCAGCCCCAGTTGAGGGAACTCTTCCGCTTCTGGAGCGCGTGGATCTCATTTTAGCAGTAATCTCGTTCCCACAGACGGCGCCAATTGAAGAGGTGATTTTTGGTGGGCCGATAGACCGACCTAAATCAGTCCTCTCTGGGATGAGATGGTGTACCTTTGCTTGTCCGAAGTGGATGGCGGGGCTTCTCCCCTGGTATCACTCCGATGATTAAGTTAGTATGAGAACGAGAAAGATAATTGTATATGAGAATGAACAGTTTTCTTACTTGTTGGGAGTGTGTGGGGTATTTATAGGGTGAGAGTGGAGGGCAGGATGGAGGTCTTATGCCGGTGGGACCCATGCCCTGCCATTACGGCTCTGCTCCCTGTCAAATGGCCTGACCCTGACACTGTAGCCGCCTGGACAGGGTGACGCGGAGTCCTTCGCAGTAGCCATTAAGTGCGACAGTGCTTTTCAGATAAAGCACTGATCCCGGGTGATGTCAGGTGTCTTGGCATCATCAGCGTGCAGCTGAGGTGGAGTTGCCGAGGTCACCTCGGAAATGGGGGTTGCCGAGGTGAGCACCCTCAAATAACCAAATTTGGAATATTCCTATTTCCTATAGAAGTTTGAGCAGTTTGAAGAACAGGTAAAGATAGATATATATTTGAAAAGTCGGAACATATTTAAGTATTAACACTCTTATTGTTCAATTCTCTATCTCCTTTTTCTTGTCGTGTGGCATTGCTTGCATTTCAATGTTATAATTCGATGGAATCCAGTAAAAGAAGTATCCGCAGGTTAACTGCGAAAGTTGGCAAAACTAGCGAAATGTGCATTCGAGCATTTGGTTAGGACTCCAAAAACTTCAATCTTTGTCAAACTCAAATGGACGAAGAATTGTCAGCTTACCAATTAAGGAATAGCTTGGTTCATGTTGGCGGGTCAATATCTTTCCTTTTTTATTTGCTAGTAATAGTTCACATACTTTGCAGGTGATTACATCAATCGAAATGGAATATCTCGTGGATATCAATTTTTTTTTGTGAAATTTGATTATTTACCTGATAATAAAATATTTTATATTTTCAATTTCTTTAATTAATTATTGTTACAAAGACTATCTAAATACGAACTCTTTGATCTATTGATTTTTAATTTATTTTGAGCTTTCTTTTTTGTTTGAATTTATTTTGTGCTTTCAGTAAATTATGGATTCAACATAATAAACAATTCTTGATATGGTTATATTTCAACTAAAGTTATTGTATACTCACAATATTTTACTGTTAAATTATAATATTACTTTTTTAATATTGTACAAAAGATATTGTTAAATAAGAAAATACATGTATGCATGTCAAGTGTGAACCTAGTAACTAGAATTCATAATTATTAGCAAAAAAAAAAAGTCTTAACCATAGAATCAATTTTTGGAGGGGTATTAAAGTAAATAGATTGGCTTGCCAGATTTTGTCATTATAATTTCTAATTATTTTCACCACACTCACCCCTTCCTTTAAACCCCTTGGAAAGCTCATTTGCCAGTTGTAATCAAGATGTGCCTATTTTTACTTAAAAATAATACCCATGGTTAAGGTTTTGATGAAATCACTAAGTTTTAACAAATGAAAAGATTTGTATCAACATTTTGAATGTTATTTGCCATAACATTTTGAATGTTATCTTATCCCTGCTAAGACAAATAAAATGCAATTAGAATGACTTAATTATTTAAGAATAAAATATATGAATCGTGCTGTTATCTAACTTCACATGAACTACTTTATATTTTCGCAGTTGAACTCTTCAATTTTTTTTTTCTCAATTTGAAACATCACTGAAAATTGACAATATAATACTTTTCTGTTTATATTTTTTTTAATATTTTTGTTTAAAAAACATTTTGGTTATCAAGATCAGTTTTTCAAGGTTTAAACTAGAGGATGTGACAATAGGAACGGGTGCCCAAGGAAAGGAAAATGGCCGTAGGGCGTTGGCGGAGTGATCGTGGGTACGCAGAGGTTGAGATTATTTCTTACTACACACTAAGCTTGTTTTAATGCGTATGTTTGTGTAATAGAAGAAGTATCTGTGTAATAGTATTATATATTCTATAGTTTTGTGTGTGTGTGTGTGTAACTTTTGTTATGGTTATTCTTGACTTGTGGTTGTATTTTATTGTGCTGGGACAGCTTATTTAGAATGAGTTATCTCTATTTTTATGTACCTTTTACTATGGTCACGCAAAGGGTGAAGATGTATTTTTTACATACACTAGCTTGTTAATAATTTTATTGTTGGTGTAATAGTGAGTAACATTTTGTTGGGCTGTTAATTCCTTTGTTTATTGCTGTTAACAAAAGAATTACAAAAAATTGTTGACATATTTGAGAGTAGTATTAAAAACTATGGCTTGTTGGGTTGCTGGCAGTTTTTTTTTTTTTTTTTTTTTAATTGTTGGGTTATCGGGCTGACTAGACCCACCTCCAGTTGAGAATTTTCCTGAAAGGCTGCCTGGCTATCAGCCCAACAAACTGCTTGGATTTTTTAAAATTGTTTGGCTGCTGGGCTTACTAGCCCCAAACGTACAATTAGCTGGCTTCCAATACCCAATGGGAGAAATTTTTATGGGATAATTTCAAAAACCTCCCTGAAGTTTCTGATAATTTCACTTAGCATTCTCAAACTTTAAAAAATCTCACTTGGTTCCCATGGTTTAAACTTTTTGTAATATTTAAAATTTATTTCAAAATATAATATTAAAAATCTTATTTTGGGAAAGAGAATACAATTTTATTTCAATTTTGCCCATTACTTGTGGTTCCTTAATTGTTCTAATACACCAAATTTATTGCTTAAATTTTATAAATTGATCAATATAGTTCTTTAATGAAAAGTTAATATTTGATAACAGGATAAAAAAACTCTTTAACAATTTTTGTGTCATTGGTTAGGACAAAAGTTAAATTACTTAAAATTATGAATGATTTATAGTACTCTTAAAAATAACTTGCAATAATTTATAACCATGAGAACACCATTTTGGACTAACTTAAAAAAAAGTTTGTATATAAATTTTAAAATGTTGTATCTTTTTAGTTGTCAAGCCATCAATTTAGACAAAAAAAATTAAAAAATTAAAAAATATGTAAATGATTTATAAATTAATTCAAAACACTTTACACTAAAGAAAATATTATCTTTGTAACTTGCAAAAACTTCAATAAACTTTTAAATATATACCCTTGGCATTTAAAAAAACTATATTTTGTCACATCAGAATAAACCTTTATACCTTTTGTTTTTATTTTCATTTGTTATTAATATACTCACATTTTGGTACGAAAACAACAAAACGACAAATTTGGAATGAGATTATATTTGCTCTCTCAAAATGAATTTTTAATATTATATTTTAAAATGGGTTATAAATGATACAAAAAGCTTAAAGTAAGGGAGACAAGTAAGATTTTTCAAAGTTTAAAAGTGACAAGTGATACATCTGGAAAGTGTTTTAGACTTATATTTTCCTGTCTTGCAATTGAAGTTTTGACAATAAATTATTCTAGCTTCTTTAGAAGAATAAAATAAGTAAGCAATAAGACACACTAATAAGCCTTTCATTCAAGAATCAACTCTTACATGCAAGAATCACACTAGTACAACATTACTACGTTTGGGGACCAACATTTTTGTCCTTCTTCAGTCTACCGCAAAGGTTTCAGTTGGCTGCCACGCTTACTGAGCCCGGTAGCCCAATATATATATATATATATATATATATATATATATATACTAGTTTTTGGGCCCTGCGTAGCCTGTGTTGGGGGTGATGGATTTTGTTGTGTGATTGGGAGGATTTTGTTGACGGAAAGACCAAGACACCCCACGAAATCAGCAGAATTACCATCGAAACCGGCCCATGGTTCTACTGTAGCTATTCCCCCTTCCCCCTTTTATATATTTTAGATATATATATATTTTAGAGATATATATATAGATTATTATATTTTTAAATCCAAGCTAGCAGCCTTTTAGAAAAATTCCCAGCTGGCTGCCAGACCTAGTCAGCCAGGCTGCTCAACATTTATAAAAAAAAAATTGCCTTGCATGGTGGGCTCTGTCAGCCCGGGAGACATATAGTTCTATACCATTCTCGTGTCAGATCAACATTCCTACGATTTTTTATTTTTCAACAATAAACAATGGAATTAGCCCATTTGTTGTAACGGTATTTAATTCAGTGCTCCTATATTTTAATGTTGTTTTTAGTGACCAAGGCAAGTACTTCTCATGTTTACCGTTTTTGTGGAATCGGTTGGTATGTTGGATTTTTGTTAGTTTTTGTGAAAGCAAGCACCACTGGATCAAGTTTTTCATCTTTCCCCACAGGCAGGGCTGGGCAGGGCAGCGGGGTGGGGTATGGGAAGGGTGTGGGAGAAGGTATTTGACAACAGGGCAGGGGACGCGAGAGGGATCCCCCGCCCCATTGCCATCCCTATCTTATACAGCATATGCAGATTGAAGAGCATCTAATTGACAATAGTACAACAAATATGCATTTTATACAGATCAAACTAACTGCTATCACTAGCATCATGGTTTCAAACCAAACATTAACTATAATAGAGCAACACATTAACTCCAGAAAAGATTCCGTATTCAAGTTGCTGATGCATAATAATGCAGTCCAAGTGCACTTTATCACTAAGCAACTAAAATCAACCCCAATTCAAAAGTGTACACTGCAAATCCCTGTTTGCTCACTATCAAACCCCCCTAAAATTCTGTAAAATCCCAGAAACAATTCTACATTAAAATTCCTGATGCACGATTATGTAATCCATATGCACTTAAACGCTAACCTCAACCTGTGCATGTGTTTCCTTAACTCACTGTAAACGTGAATCTGCTCACTATCAAACTTGCCCTAAATTCCCTAGTTCCTGTGCAGGGGCCAACGTCCTAAAGAAGTCAAAATCGATGAAATTGAGACAACAGAAGCTCTGGAATGTCAAACATGTCCCAAAGAAAATCTAAGTTAATCTTTAGACTCTTTTCCTTCCCTGCCTTTCCTACTTAAATCAGTACCACTCAAGGGTTGAATTGCAATCTGATCCCTACTGTATAAGTACATCAAAAGAGAATACTTCTTATAGAAATCTTAAGAACTAAACTCCTTGTGAACTTAAAGATCCAGGCAGATACAATTCAAAATCTGAATGTATGCTTTACAAGATTTTCAATATATTAACTAATGGAAGCTTCATATTCATTGCTATATGGCTCTTTAGACTTCAGAAGCCAACACATATACCCCAAAATCATTGGCATGGGTATTAGGCACTTAGTCCAATCCAAACATCTTATCACACCTATTTTATATATATGTTCAGAAACATACACTAGCCTCAAATAAAAACATCAATCTTGAACAAAATGCACCCTCTCCTTTCTCTTCGTTTCTCTATGTCTATTAGTTTCGTCCACTGAAAACCAAGGCTGCGTTTGGATTGAGTGTTTTTGCACCTGTTTTTGAAAAACTGTTTTTCACATTCCAAATGCTACAGTAATGTGTATTTCAAAAACAACTTTAAAAACACCCATATCCAAACAATATATCAAAAACAACTCCAAATATATTTCAATTATGTATATTTAATTTGTATATTTTAATAAGTATATTTCAATTTTTATATTTTAATTATGTATTTTAATATGTATATTTCAATTATATTTTAATATATTTTAATATGTATATTTCAATTATGTATATTATATATATATTATATTAATATAAATATATTTATTTCAATTATGTATAATATTATATATATTATATCAATTGAAATAAATATTATATATTTATATACATACATTTATTTATATATAAATTTATAAATATATTTATTCAATTTTGTTTTATAATATATATTAATATGTATATTTCAATTATGTATATTATACATAAATTATATTAATAATAATGTATATTATATATATTATACATTTCTAATATTATATATTTATACATACATATTATAAATATTTTATTTTATTTATAATATATTTTTATATATTTATAATATATTTACATAAATATTATATGTTATATAAATTATATATAATATAATGTATAATATATTATACATTTATACATAATATATAAATATTTATGTTTATTTATAATATACATTTATATTATGTATAATATATAATATTATACATTTATACATTTATATTAATATACATAATATTAATTTTACATTTATACATAATATTAATACATGTATACATTTATATTAATTATATTAATACATTTCTACATAATATTAATATATTTATATTTTATTAATTTATACATTTATATAATATTCATTTATAATTTATACATTTTTAATAATATACACTTATACATTTAAATATACATTTATATTATGTATTGTATATATTAATACATTTATACATTTATATTAATATACATAATATTAATTTTACATTTATACATAATATCAATACATATATACATTTATATTAATTATATAAATACATTTCTACATAATATTAATATATATTTATAATATATTAATTTATACATTTATAATATTCATTTATACATTTATACATTTATAATTTATACATTTATAATAATATACACTTATAATTTATAATATATTTATAATATTCATTTATACATTTATACTAATATACAGTTATACATTTATAAATATATTTATATTATGTATTATATATAATATAATACATTTATATATTTTTATATGAATATATAAATATATTTATTTATAAATATCTATAAATGTATTATAAATGCATAAATGCATATTTATATAAAAATATAAAAATATAAAAATTATAATTTATAATTTATACATTTATATAATATTCATTTATAATTTATTCATTTATAATAATATACATCTATACATTTGTAAATATAAATGGATTATAAATGCATAAATGTATATTAATATAAAAAAGTTTCTCAGACTAGAAAGCCTTTTCACATATCATAATTCTAATCAGTCCAATTTTCTGATCAATAAATACTGAGGCAAAAACCAAATTTGCAAGAATTATTACATTAAAAAAAAAACTAAAACTCAGGCTAAGAAAGAAAAAGTAAATTTTTGGGCCCAAATTTGAAAATAAAAAACTGAAAAAGAATGAAAAATTGAAGGAATTGCAAACATTGGAGGAGGATGGGACAGAGAATATGTGTATTTTAGTGTGTGACAGTGCGTGAGGATTCGAGGGGAAACTTGAGTTCTAAGGATTTAAATAGGAGTCTGAATACTGGGTATTTTCGATTTTATGACCGTTGTGGGGATTTTCTTTTCCATTATATGACCGTTAAGGAATTTTTTTTTCTTTTTTGTGGTTTTTGGACAGAGAGGTTTGAAGGGAGATTTGAAGTTTGATTGATTAACAACGACTTTGTAACCTACCGAATTGAGCAAATTTATTCACTTCTCTTGACAAATGTTTTGGTTTTATTACACTAAACCCCCTGTAATTAGGGTTTAATTGCAATATGCTACCTTGAAAATCATTTTATCAACAACCAAAAAAAAAGAAATTATTTTTACCAACAGTTTGACTCTTTTATACCCTTCTATATTGATTCAATCAACTGTCCTTCCTAATTCCTTTTTATTTCTTTCTTTTGTCATTTTTCATCTTCTATTGGCATACTACCACTCATTTTTCTTTTGTTACAATTATATGTATACATGTCTTTTTTTAGTTTAGTCCAAATTTTATTTTTTTCCCAAATTTTTATTTATTATTTGTATTTTAAAGAATTGATTCATCACTGTGGATTTAAATAGTTTGACTACTTGATTAAATTTGCTTAAAAATAAAAGCTATGTACTTTCATGTTATATGTATTTTCATCCAACAGAAAACAACATGAGACTTAGAGAAAGTATTTAATTTACCTTCTTTTCAATTTGTCAAAGAACAATCAAAGTAAATGGCATCAACATTGTGAAAAAAATAGGAAGAAAAAGAAGAAATTGACATTATTAATTACAAGTATTAGTTATTGGTTTTCATGTGTACATTTTCCGTTAATCCATACTTTGAGAGTTTGAGTTATACTCAAATCATATAATAAATCTATTATTTAAAGTGAGAATTAAAAATTAGCAAATATAGATGGCTATTACAAAGAATAGAATGGGTAAAGGGATTTGGGCAAAAAAAAAAAAGGTATTCTAAATCTACTAAAAGATATGATAGGAAAGAAAATTGTAAGACGAAAAACTTAAAAAGACAAAAGAAAATAAAAAAGCAAAAAGGAAATAACAGTTCTTGTCATGCTTTCAGGCTTTATATTATTGATAATGGTCGACCGATTAGTTTTAAAAGCAAAATGATGATAAATTAATCTCAGGGGGCAAAGTCAACTTACCCCTTATTTGTGGGGGTTTAGTGTAATTGACCTATTTCTATTTTAGATCTTAGCTACATTCAAATGTTTTAACATTAGTTTTCCAAACTAACAATTGCACACTTAGAAGTCTAGAACAATATGGTATTTTTCTTTTATGGAATGTCATAGTTTTTTTTGATGGTAGAGACAATAATTTTACTTTTGGAGATGGTCCTGGCATAGGCAGAGGTGGTAATTTTGACAGAGAAAATAATTTTAATCAAAATAATTTTAAAAATAATTTTGGACTAAAGTTTCAATGTTATAATTGTGGACAACTTGGCAATAGCTAGTTTGAATATAGATTTGAAGAAAATATAAATAGAAATTTTTAGACTAATGTTGCTGACAATCAGGTTCAGGATAATAATAAAAAGTCAGAAGCTTTATTGTCAGCTTATAATGCTGTTAATATGGTTGATAAAAGTAAACTGTACTTGGATACAAGCTGCAGTAACCATGTGTCTGATAAAAAAGATTTTTTTTTTATCTATGGTGAAATTAAGTTCGAAAATAACACTGTTTTACCAGTGTTTGGTAAAGAAAAAATCCCTACTAGCATGAAAAATGGAGCTATTGATTTTATTTGTAATGGTTTCTATGTTGTTGGGCTGCATTACAATTTGTTCAGCATAGGTCAATTGTTAGAAAAGAAACATGATATTCATATCAGGAATGGTACTTGCAGTATTTTTTGATAAAAAGATTGGGATGATTGAGAATCTGTCAATGACTCCAAATCATTTTTCTCATTGAATTTGAATGCGGGAAATTTTTCTTGTCTAAGTACAGTGATAGATAATAATAATTAGCTGTGGCATATGTGATTTGGTCATTTAAATTTTGATAATTTGAGATTTTTAATTAATAGAAGAATGGTTGGTGGGCTGTCTAATATCAGAAATCCTGACAAAGTTTATGACATGTGCTTTGAAAAAGCAACACAGGAATTTTTTTAGATTGGTAAATCCTGGAGGGCAAAAAGACTACTCAAATTATTCATTTTAATTTATGCACTGTGAAGGTTCATTCTAATGGTAGTTGTGGGTATTTCATTATTTTTATTGATGATTTTAGTAGAAAAGCTTAGATGTATTTACTGAAACAAAAATCTAATACCTATAAAATTTCTAAGATTTTTGTTGAGAGGCAAAGTGGTTGCTGAATTCAAATTTTGAGAACTGAGAGGGACCAAGAATATTTGTTGTGTAATAATTTTCTTGAGAAAAATGGTATACAACTTCAGTTAACTACTAATACACTCCATCACAAATTGGAGTGATGGAGAGGAAGAGTAGGACAATTATTGATATGATGAAGTGTTTGCTAAACATGAAAAATATGTCAAAATCCTTTTGGGCAAAGGCAATTTCTTGTACTGTGTATTTGTTGAATAGGTGTCATACCAGAAGTATTCCAAAAAAAAACTTTTGAAGAAGTTTGAAGCAGAAGAAGACTATTTATTGGCCATATCAAAGTATTTGGCAGCATTGCCTACTCTCATATTCCTGATCAATTGAGAAAGAAACTTAACAATAATGGGGAGAAGTGGTCATTTTTTGGCTAAAGTGAAGTTTCTCGAGCTTACAAATTGTATAATTCTATGACAAAAAAGTAAGAATGAGTAGAAATGTGACCTTTGATGAAAGAGGTGTTTGAAATTAGTCTATTGGAGATCTCAAGGCAGTAGAAATGACTATAAATTATCCAAGAAGAGCCCAATCGTGATGTTTAGTCATCACTAGGTGCTAGAGTTCACAAACTGAGTCAACTAGATGTCCACAACGCTAGTAACAGATGTCAGGTCATTCACAGTATTATGTGATTACACAAGATAATGCTTTTTCTGACAAAGATATTGTTAATTTTACTTTATTTGCAGATTGTGATCTAGTAAAGTATGAGGATGCAACTTGTGATGATCCTTAATTAAAAAGAACGGATGAAGAAATTCATGCCATTAAGAAGAATGACAGCTGAGTGCGTATTTAAACCTAATTGAGAAGTGGGTGTACAAGATAAAATTTAAACCCAATTGAGAAGTGGATAGGTATAAGGCGAGACTAGTGGTGAAAAGGTCCAAACAAAAACCCAGAATTGACTATTTTGAGGTATTGGCACTTGTTGCTAGATTTGACACAATCCATATGATAATTTCTCTTACTGCCCAAAATAACAGGAGAATTTATCAAATAGATGTCAAGTCACCTTTTTTGAATGGTGTTGCTCAATAAAGAAGTGTACGTGAAACAGCTTGCATGATTTGTTAGAAGTCAGAAAAAAGTGTACAAATTGAAAAGGGCCTTATATGGATTGAAGCAAGCTCCGAAGACATGGTATAAAGAACTGACTCCTATTTCCTTGCACGTGATTTTTTGAGGTGTCCATATCCATATGAACATATCCTAAATCTTCTTCCTATGGTGACATTCTTATAGTGTGCTTGTATGCAGATGATTTGATTTTTACCGGAAATAAACTGGAGATGATTACAGAGTTTTGGGAGGTCATGACTAAGATGTTCGAGATGACAGATATGGGACTCATATCAAACTTTCTAGGAGTTGAGGGTTTTCAGTCTAAGCGTGGGATTTTTATATTTCAAAAGAAATATGCAGGTGATATTTTAAATAAGTGCAGTGAAGCCAATTTTGACTTCTATTGAAAAAAATTAAAGTTGACCAATGAGGGTGCTGATGAATATGTGAATTCCACCTATTTTAAAAGTTTGGTAGGGAGTTTGAGACATTTGACTTCTATGAGGCCAGACATCAATTTTGCTGTTGATTTGATTAATAGGTTCATGAAAAATCCACGTCAATCACATTTGCAGGCAGTTAAGAGGATTTTGAAATATATTGGATGTACTCATAGTGATGGTATATTTTATTTAAGAAATGATCCATTTGAGTTATTTGACTACACGACAATGATTAGGCAGATGATATATTTGAAATGAAAAGTACTTCAGGATATATATTTTTCGTTGGTTCAGGAGTATTTTCCTAGAGTTCGAAGAAGCAACGGGTGATAAATTTGTCGATAGCAAAAGCAGAGTATATTACAACAGCTAACAGTGTAACTGAGGCTTTGTGGTTGCATTGCATGCTTGGTGTCCTACAACACAAGCAAGTTGATTTTATGAAGTTTTTTTGTGGCAGTAAATCGCCGATTGAGTTGTACAAGAATCCACTTCTCTGTGGGTATAGCAAGCATATTGACATGAAATATCACTTCATGTGTGAATTGGTTCATAACAGTGAAATTGAGATTGATTATTGTAGAACTAAAGTCCAAGTGGTAGACATTTTTATCATGACTTTGAAGACTGAGATGTTTGTGAAGTTGAAGAAGATGTTTGGTATGCCCAAATTAGAGGATCTTGATTAAGGAAGGCAATATAGAAATATAAACCAAGCTAGAGTTGATTGCTTAGTTTTGTTTGCTGGCCACATGTCATTAGTTTATTGGTGTCTGAAGTTAATTGCATGGTTAGTTTGATAGATGGTCACATGGGATTATTTCCATTAACTAGTAGTACTGGTAATCTGCCGAGAGTAAAAAGCCGCATAGGCTTTATAAAGTTTTCAGCCTCCGTTTGTCTGTCTCTTGTATCTTGTACTAGAAAAAAGGTGGCTATGCTTTGCTCAGTACGGTGAACACTATGTGCAAGTGAGCCTGGGAATAAAAGTACTGCATAAATCTCTTTGAAAAGTGCAGCAAATTGGTTTGTTACAAGACAAGCCAAGTCAAAAATAAGTCATTAACATGATCCCTAAATACACATCTAGTACTAACAGGTTGTTAAACAAACATTTGTCTAGCTAACCATCTGTCTATCAGCATGCGTTGCTCTATCAAAATCTATTTGAACAACGGATGCTAATATGTTGCCAAACAAATTAGTTACATGAGCTATCATCCATAACATGCTAATAGTAGTCCCACCATGTATAAATATTAAAATGCATTGCTCTATCAAAAAATATTGGAGCAATGGATTCAAACACATCATCAAAAGTAAATTCTAAAGGAGTAACACACGCATAGCCATTGCCCACTAGATTGTGGTATCATTTTTTTACTTTCTAATTAGACTACATAGATATAAGAATAAGAATTATGACTTAGCAAGCACTATTCCATCTAGTACTGGGATACATTGTATAAGCCACACCATTCAAAATGTTGTTAGCCACATATTCACTTCTTATAATATCCAAAAGGCATAGTATTATGTGTTATCCAATATTTATATTTATACTTGAAATAAAAGATAGTATATAAACAGAGGTAATCCTCATCATCTTTGAAGATGTATAATGTCAACATTATCGCTCTAGGGTTTTTATTAGTTTACCCCCTTTAAACTATACTCCAACTATCAGTTTAGTCCATAACGTTAACTTTTAGTCACTCAAGTCCTTGGACTAACCGTTGGACCGTTAGTCCAAGGACTCAAGTGACTAAAAGTTAACGTTAAAGACTAAACTGATAGTTGGGGTATAGTTTAAGGGAGTAAACTGATAAAAACCCCATTTTATAATTCACGTAAAAAGATATGTTTAGATCCAACTTAATTATAAATGGACAAATATACCCATAAATTGCCTTGCTAACTAACTAAAGTTTGGTGGAAAATTTTATGATAAAAATACCCTCCCCTTGTGCTTTAAGTATAAAACAAGGATTAGAAAGCTTTTCTCTCCTCTATGTTCTTAAATTGTTTACAAAATTTTTTATTTTGCGCAATACCTTGTCAAGACATTGCAAATATGATGATATCGAAGTGTGGAATTTCATAACCTGTTTGCACGTCATCCAGCAAAGACAATCTTAGAAGAAAAATTTTATAGTTATTCCATTATAAGGTCTATTTTTTCTCAAGTGATATGTTAGTAAAAAATTTTCCCTAGTGGTCCTTTTCTTTTCATAATTTTCCAAATTATAAGAACATGCGAGTTTTTCTAGATTGAAGCAATTCTCACATATTAGCAGGGCAATTTATGGGTATATTTGTCCATTTATAATTAAGTTGGATCTAAACATGTCTTTTTATGTGAATTATAAAATGCCTTCTCATTTGACCGTTAGTCCAAGGACTTGAGTGACTAAAAGTTAACGTTAGATATAGTTTAAGGGGGTAAACTGATAAAAACCCATCGCTATATTACATATATCAGTACCATGTTTGACGTCATAATCTATAAATTCCTAGGAAAAGACTGCTCCCTCAAATTTTCTCCATTTCTGGTGTTTTCACATTGCAGTTCACCATGGAGCTAAATGTTTACTGCTTTGGATTTCAACTTTTTGCTTTCTTTCTTCCTAGCTGCAGCCTCTGCTTCATTTTCCAGGCAATTTCAATCAAAAGCAAATTTAACATTTCTTTCTAACAAAAATCTCAATTATGGTAAACTTGGGATAGCTTCAGGAGAAATACCTAGTTAAGATAAATAAAAAGGGATAATGGTAACAATTATGCTTGTCATTTTATCTTGTGCTATGTGCATTAAGCAATAACTTTGCACCAAAATTCTAACAGAACACTACTGGCACGAATAACTGAGTTGACATGCTCAAGTTATAGGGATAAGTGAGTGCAAAATCCGTTGTGATGGGTTGAATAATCTAGGGCTTTGTATCTATAAAAGAAATTCTATATCTTTGAGGATTATTCCCTAATTCTGCTTGTCCATATTTTTGCTCACATAAAGAATAATTGTGACGACTTGAAAATTTGCTTATATTTTCTTATAATTTCCTCTTATTTTGAATAAGTTAATTTATAATTTCTTTTACTACTAATTTTATTCCCTTAATAGTTGTAATATATAATAGAATCGAGGGTTTACTTTTACTTTTATAGTTAGAGCAAATTAGGGTTTTGGTAGTGTGATCACTTGGTGAGGTGTGTGTACTAAATATATTGGTGGATAAGAGTGAGTATTAAGTAAGAGGAAGTGTATGATTGGAAGTGCTAATAATAAATTAGTGACTCATAAGTTAAAACACAAGTACAAGAGAGTTAAGGAAAATAGGTTTGAACCGACGTACGCCGTTTGTTACCGGTTGAGTATACCGTTTGACCAATATTTTCTTACCCTAATTTTTTTGTTTTTATTTCACCTAATCCTCCCTAAATTAACCCTTAAGTTAGCCACCATTATTGACTAAGGAAAAGGAAAGAAAAGAAAAAAAAAGAGAGAAAACTTGGCCTTGCTAAGTGTCAAAGATCCAAGGGTTGTTTGACTAAGACAACTTTCTTTCTCCTTATCTTTCCCTTGGACCAAATTTGCTTCATTTCTTGCTTGGCTTAGCCGAAATTAGGAGAGGAGAAGAGAGGAAGAAAAACTTCCATTCCTACCTTGAATCTTGCCTTGTTTGAATTGAAACCACAAATCTAAACCGATTAAACTTGCACCAAGGGTGTTAGAAAGTTTAGAGTGGTGAATTTCTTGGGAAAATTTGCTTGGTTCTTCACTTTTCAAGAAGTATTGGAAGGTATAAGCTTATCAACTTCCTTTCTCTTTCTTATTCTAGCTAAATATGGTGTAGATGGCTTGAATCTTGAAATATGATGGATGATTTTCTAGTTTTGGTGTAGATTAGTGGATTTCAGCTAGGGTTTTGCCATTTTAGCCTTGATTGATGTTGTTCAACTATATTATGTTGGTATGGAGCTTGGATATGGAATTTATGAGGTGATTAGTAGCGTGATTGTGACTTTTTAGTTTTAAAAGATGAATTTCTAGCTTTGTTAAGAAATTTCCAGCTTTGGTAGTGGATGATTATTTGTTAGAAATGAGTTACCATTTGATGGTTTTAACCCTAGATGAAGAGCTGTCTTGATATGCTTATTTGTGGTGTTTGAATTGGGTTAATTTGAGAAAAAACATGAAACGTTAAATGGCTGAGAAAATGGATAAATACAAAGGGTATGCTGTCTAAATTTGCCTTGCATAGGATAAGCTAGCGAATTTGGAACTTGAGTCGTGATTCGTGGTTGAATTAAACTTAAATTGTTTAGAGTACTCAAGTTTTCCTTAGTGGGAGTATATAAGCTGAATTTTGCCAAAAACTTGTACCCTTTTAAAAGGCGAAAGTCGCGACCACTATAAATACGATTTTCTCGTTCTTTCATACAAAGTTGCGAAGTTAAATGTTTTAATCGCTTTTTTATCGAAACTAAAAAAACGAGCATGAATTTTCTAGAGTTTGATAAGTAAAATGAGTACTACTTAAACGAGTTTTATTTACTTGATTTTCTTTAAGCGAAATTCCTATATTTTGAACCCTAATTGATTGAGCGTGATTTTGAAAAGCAATAACTCATTGGTGAGTGTTTCCAAGTGCATGATTGAACTTGATATTTGAAAGAAATACTTGACTTATTTGGACGGGCAATGGTGTACTTTATCGCACTTGTCCTAATGTGATTTCTTACTATTTACTGGTTATTATTGATTTGATATACATGTGTACAACTTGAATATTACCTGAGATCATCACCCTATTAGTTAGTCAGTCGAATCGAGTCAGTAAAGGCTTGGTCGAGGAGACTGACGAACCATAGGTACTGTTTATTTTTTATTGTTTATTATTTATTGTATAATCCTTTGGATATAGTCTACTGGATTCGGTATACTCGAGTATTACCACCACTCTTATTTTGGAGTTCAGGCCTGGTAGGGGGTTGATTGGTCGATGGAAATTGATGTAAAGTGGAGATCTACGGTCATGATTTTGCTTCTTTAAATGTTGACGGAGTGTCAACGGGTTCGGATCAAGTAATATAACGGGAATTTGGCTCTTGAGAGCCATCTGTATCTTTATATTTGGAAATGATTGTTACTTCCAGTGTTATTGTTTCTTTTATGAACTTTTACGCTCGCTTATTTTAAAAGTTCAAGTTTTACATAATGACCAACTTGCTACTTGGGTCTACATGAAGTTGTGGAACCTCACTGAGTTTTGACTCACTCTATTAGTTTGTTTTCCTTACAGGGGGTACGAGCATAGGCGTGAAGATGGAAAAGCTAGTTTTGTCTAGACTTTTAACTTTTATAATTCTTCTAACGTTAGTGCTCGATTAGGGTTAGAAGTACAACTAGAATTTGAATCTTTTGTTGTATTCGGATATGTATAAATGATTGAGATAGAAATGAATGTACATGTACGTTCCAAGTTTGAGAACTGTTGGTTCCTTTACTTTTGAAGTTGTAACTTGTTTTATTGAAGTGAGTGAGTCCTGGTAAGAGTTGGACAGGTGGTCCGCTAAACCCTGGGGTACGCCTTAGGCCGAAGTGGAGTCGTCACAGGTGGTATCAGAGCTCTTAATGAACTCATGCCGAGAGAGGGTTCTCAGACTGTGAGGATTGGCTTGTTAAGTGTCAAACAAATGTCTATTGTTGGGGACATTAGATATGTATGTTGGATAGGAATCTCAAAAGTGGTTGATTTCCTCTTGAGATTGGCCAGCTCGAGTGGTGAATTATCATATTTTCGGATTCCTATATCTGAGTACCAAAGAGTGATACCTTTATGATAAGTCGATATCCCAAGTAATATTGAGATAAGTCTGGATGGCGAAAGTCAAGGCACGGGGAATGCGAATAGTTTGGACTTGGAAGATATTGAAAATATTAGTGAAATTTGGGACCCTTATTATTCAAGTGTACATACCTGATTATACTTTTTCGAGTTTTGATTAAGTGTAGTATTTGAACAATACCTGGGGTTAATGTCCCATAGGGTATGTGACTAGTTATGATATGTATATAAAGAGAGTGTTTTATTTTAAATGTGTTCTATTGTTTTCATTTTATTATTTGGAAATGCTTTTATCGAACTTTATAGTTACTTTATTTTGCTTATATCTATATACTCTATTTTTCAAAAAGGGTATGGAAGGTAGGCGAAATCAGGAACGTGGAACTAGTCGAGGACGTGGTTCTAACCGTGGACGTGAGGCTAAACGAAAACAAGAACAAGTACAAAAATCTAGAAAAGAGAGAGGTGCAACGGTTGAACCACAACCTGGACCCCGAGCCGAAGGAAGGGATCAAGTGCCAACGGCAATATAGCAAATGACTAATATTCTTGCTTGGCTGGTAGAGCAACAGGGTCAAGCCCCTGTCAATCAGCTTAGGGACCCTGAAATAGGGGAAAATAAGGCCCTAGAGCGATTTCAAAGTTTTCTCCTCCCAAATTTCTCGGAGAGCCAGACCCTGAAGGAGTAGAGAGATGGATGGAAACCATGATCAATATTTTTGTCGCCTTGAATTACACGGAGAAAAGGCAGGTAAATTTTGTCGTATTTCCAATTTGAGGGACCAACCAGAATCTGGTGGAATGTAATTAGGGCTAAGTGGGAGAGAGAGTGGACCAGAATCTGGTGGAATATAATTAGGGCTAAGTGGGAGAGAGAGTGGACAACTTGGACTTGGTTGAATTTTGTACGAGAGTTTAATGAGAAATAGCTTCTACCAATAGTCCAGAAGAAAAGGGAGGACAATTTCATTAAGCTATGTCAAGGAGGTTTAAGTATATTTGAGTATGAGATTCAGTTCACCAAATTATTAAAATTCTCTTGAATTGATAGTTACAGAGCAAAGGAGGGTGAGACGGTTTGTACAAGGGTTGAACGTAGAGATACAAGAGACTTTGGCGGCGGCACAAATTAATACATTCACCTAGATTCTTGAGAAAACCCAGAAGATAGAGATTGCAAGGGTTCAAGTGAAGGTTTTTCATGCAAGAAAGAAATGTGTGTCTAGTGGAGACCAGGGTCAGAAGCAAGGTGATCAAGGTATGCCACCCCATAAGGTGGGTCGAGGAGCTAGTGGTGTGAGAATTTCGGGGACATCTAAGGAAGTTACTCCGAGAGGAGCCCCAAGTGGAAGAGGACAACTGAGAGGTGCCTCACAAGGAGATTAAACATCAATCCTTTGTGGATATTGTGGAAAGACCAACCATACTGAAAATAATTGTTGGCGAAAGGCACGAAAATGTTTATGGTGTGGTAGTGCTGAACACCAAATTGCAACATGTCCTCTCTTCGGTGAGGCGTAGTAGTTAGATAGGTCAAACCCTAAACAACCAAATGTAAGGGGAAATAGACCCAAAGCGCCTACTAGAGTGTATGCCTTAGACCATCAGCAAGTGCCTAACTCATCTAAAGTGGTAAAAGGTACGATTCATGTTTTCCATTGTCTGGCTAAAATTTTGGCTAATGGTGAGACCTGGGAACTAGAGACAGACATGCAAGAAAAAAATACCATGAGCTATTTACGAATAAATGTATGAATTTCAAGAACGAAATTCTCTTAAGGAGGAGAGGGTGTGACGACTTGAAAATTTGCTGATATTTTCTTATAATTCCCTCTTATTTTGAATAAGTTAATTTATAATTTCTTTTACTACTAATTTTATTCCCTCAATAGATGTAATATATAATAGAATCGAGAGTTTACTTTTACTTTTATAGTTAAAGCAAATTAGAATTTTTGCGCATTTTGGTAGTATGATCACTTGGTGAGGAGTGTGTGCTAAATTTGGTGGATAAGAGCGAGTATTAAGTAAGAGTGTGTGTGATTGGAAGTGCTAATAATTAGTTAGTGACTCATAAGTTAAAACACAAGTACAAGAGAGTTAAGGAAAATAGGTTTCGATCGACATGCGCCGTTTGTTATCGGTTGAGTATACCGTTTGACCAATACTTTCTTATCCTAATTTTCTTGTTTTTATTTCATCTAATCCTTCCTAAATTAACCCTTAAGTCAGCCACCATTATTTACTAAGGAAAAGGAAAGGAAAAAAAATAAAGAAAACTTGGCCTTGCCAAGTGTCAAAGATCCAAGGGTTGTTTGACTAAGACAATTTTCTTTCTCCTTATCTTTCCCTTGGACCAAATTTTCTTCATTTCTTACTTGGCTTGGCCGAAACTAAGAGAGGAGAAAAAACTTCCATTCCTACCTTGAATCTTGCCTTGTTTGAGTTGAAACCACAAATCTAAACCGATTAAACTTGCACCAAGGGTGTTAAGAAGTTTAGAGTGGTGAATTTCTTGGGAAAATTTGCTTGGTTCTTCACTTTTCAAGAAGTATTGGAAGGTATAAGCTTATCAACTTCCTTTCTCTTTCTTATTCTAGCTAAATATGGTGTAGATGGCTTGAATCTTGAAATATTTTGGATGATTTTTTAGTTTTGGTGTAGATTAGTGGATTTTCAGCTAGGGTTTTGCCATTTTAGCCTTGATTGATGTTGTTCAACTATATTATGTTGGTATGGAGTTTGGATATGGAATTTGTGAGGTGATTAGTAGCATAATTTTGACTTTTTAGCTTTAAAAGATGAATTTCCAGCTTTGTTAAGAAATTTCCAGCTTTGGTAGTGGATGATTATTTGTTAGAAATGAATTACCATTTGATGGTTTTAATCCTAGATGAAGAGCTATCTTGATATTCTTACTTGTGGTGTTTGAATTGGGTTGATTTGAGCAAAAACGTGAAACGTTAAATGGCTGAAAAATGGATAAATACAAAGGGTATGCTATCCAAATTTGCCTTCCATAGGATAAGCGAGCGAACTTGGAATTTGAGCCGTGATTCGTGGTTGAATTGAACTTAGATTGTTTAGGGTACTTAAGTTTTCCTTAGTAGGAGTATATAAGCTGAATTTTACCAAAAACTTGTACCTTTTTAAAAGGCGAAAGTCGCGGCCACTATAAATACGATTTCCTCGTTCTTTCATACCAAGTTGCGAAGTTAAACGTTTTAATATCTTCTTTATCAAAACTAAAAGAACGAGCATGAATTTTCTAGAGTTTGATAAGTAAAATGAGTACTAGTTAAACGAGTTTTATTTACTTGATTTTTTTAAGCGAAACTCCTATATTTTGAACCCTAATTGATTGCAAACTGTTAAACGGTATTTTATCGCAGATTTGGACTCCGGTCAGAGAGTTGAACTTGAGCGTGGTTTTGAAATCCAATAACTCATTGGTGAGTGTTTCCAAGTGCATGATTGAACTTGATATTTGATAGAAATACTTGACTTGTTTGGACGGGTAAGGGTGTACTTTATCGCACTTGCCCTAATATGATTTCTTAATATTTATTGGTTATTATTGACTTGATATACATGTGTACAATTTGAATACTACCTGGGATTCTCACCCTATTGGTTAGTCAGTCGAATCGAGCCAATAAGGACTTGGTCGAGAAGACTGGCGAACCAGAAGTACTGTTTATTGTTTATTGTATAATCTTTGGATATGGTCCACTGGGTTCTGTATACTCGAGTATTGCCATCACTCTTATTTTGGAGTTTAGGCTCGGTAGGGGGTTGATTGGTGGATGGAAATTGGTGTAAAATGGAGATCTACGGTCATGGTTTTGCTTTTTAAAACGTTGACGGAGTGTCAATAGGTTCGGATCAAGTAATGTAACGGAAATTTGACTCTTGAGAGCCATCTGTATCCTTATACTTGGAAATGATTGTTACTTGTAGTGTTATTGTTTCTTTTATGAACTTTTACGCTCGCTCATTTTAAGAGTTCAAGTTTTACATAATGACCAACTTGCTACTTGGGTTTGCATGAAGTCGTGAAACCTCACTAAGTTTTGGCTCACTCTGCTAGTTTTGTTTTCCTTACAAGGGGTACGAGCATAGGCGTGAAGTTGGAAAGGCTAGTTTTGTTTAGACTTTTAACTTTTATAATTCTTCTAGCGCTAGTGCTCGATTAGGGTTAGAAGTACAACTAGAACTTGAATATTTTGTTATATTCGGATATATATGAACAGTTGAGATAGAAATGAATGTACATGTACGTTCCAAGCTTGGCAACTATTGTTTCCTTTACTTTTGAGGTTGTAACTTGTTTTCTTGAAGTGAGTAAGTGAGTCTTGGCGAGAGTTGGACAGGCGATCCGCTAAATCCTGAGGTACGCTCTAGGGCGAAGTAGGGTCGTCACAGTAATTAATTAAAGTACAATAAGATGATATAGACAACCTGATAAACAAAATGCTGAAAATCCAAAATGTAAAGAAATATATACATAAACGTGACTACCAAAAACAAAAGAAAAAAAGAACTGTAAACTAATCCAAGAAACTTACAATTGGTAATAGACACACTCTTGAGAAATTTATACATCTGTTATCTATTCGAAAGGTTGACGAACAGTGTACTATCAAACACTAGCTTTAAAACATGATTTGAAGAATAGTGAATACAGGTGTAGGCAAAAAGCAATGGTTTTGTGGGCATTGATTGATGAGATCAAAAATAGTTGTCATTGGAACTTTGAACGTAATATAAAAAAGCATGATACATTTTAGTGCAGTGTAAAAACTTGTAAAACTATGAGTTCTAGTAAAAATACCCTATGAGTTATAGTAAAAAATAAGAACTTACAAGTGCAAGTAAACACATATTTATAGATCTGTATTACGGACTGGATAGTAGTCTCAGTAGAATTTAAGCAACTTATGACCTCTCTTAATTTACTAAGAGGGACAATTTTTCCTTAAATCTAGACTGCAAATGAACTTTCTTAGATTTCCATCTGAGATAGGCTTGTCTCCTATATATGATTCTTCTTATTCAGCTGGTTTCTACAATTTGAATGACAGAATGTCATAGACATTGCACTTGAATGCATGAAAGAGTCACAATGAGTTATCCTGATATCATGAATATCAAAGGATTTTCTTTGATTGTTCTCACTAATCATTTGCATGGCGTGGACCTTTATGTGGGTATAAGATATAGGCTAACCATGAATTAATTTTGAAATATTAAGAAAATCTTTGTCATGTAGCCTAATGAAATATGCATTAATCATAAAGGCAGGATGCTAGCAAAAGAATCAAGAAATAGTAGCATAAGAGCCAAAATTTTGTAAATCAAGGCAACTATTTTGGAATTTCTTATGATCGAACTAAGCCTACTGCCTAGAACATAAATTTCATGCCATTTGTTTCCCATCTTAATATTTGTTGCACCAACACAATGCTCTTGAGAAGTCAAAATATTCTTACTTAGCTCTATACACTATGCGGATATATATGAGCCCTTTTCTCTTTTAATAACATTTGAGACTAGAAACTTCATCAAAGAGGTCATCTATCAAATCTGAGCATTGAATTGTATTTGTACATATAGACTGAATCATTGAAAAGGAAAAATGAAAAGGTGGTAAGAATTTCTTACCAAAGTACAACGCATGAAAAGTAAGAGAACCGCTCCACTTTCTGCTTTTTTGCTCGAGGAAATGGAAAGAGGATACTGGACGAATGAGATAAAAAACTTGAGCATTGTTTCTCGGCCCTTCCATTTTCTACTGCCTACAGCCCCTCCCTCAAAAAATGTATCCATCAAACCAAAACCTAAATACTAAAATTTTTTCAATGATGGATTGTTTACAAACATCTAATGGTTCAGAAAAAAAGCTAGTATGTCTTCAATTAATGAAATGGCCAACCACCCTTTAGGTGAAAAAAGCCCTAAATTTTGGGGAAAACCTAACATGCAATCTAAGGACAAATTTGTGGCTTTCATCTATACAAATACAAATAATTGGTAAAGAAAAGAATTGCACGGAGAAAATCACAGGAAAATTTCTCTGACTGTTAACCAAAAAAGATTACACTTGTCTGGCTCTTTTCTTTTCATTTCTTTCATTCCCGGTGAAAGAGAGACTTTCATCCCTAGAGTAAGGTTCCGTTTGATAAAATTGAATCTGAATATTGAAACAATTAATTTACTGAATTTTAAGCATTGAAAAGAAATATATGAATGTCTGAATTTTAATACTGAACCTATTTATACTGTTTGATAAACATTTATAACTGAATACTTAATAAGTTAAATTTGACAATTTTGCCCACATATCTTTTCATCCAAAAAAGAAATAGAAATTTAATTAGGTTAAAATTGTTAGGTATGAAAATGGCTTTATTTTAAAATCAAATTAATATAAAAGATGAAATATATTATATGAGGAATATGAAGAGGATGTGAAAGTTATTAAAAAGGGAGAAAGGAGGAGTAGAAAACCGTTAGATAGAGAATATCAGATTGTTTAATTAGATAAGAATTTTGAACTTAATTAACAAACAATGGTAGATTTGATACATAAGATAAGGTAGTTGAAATAATTCTATTGATTTTTATCAGAATTAAGTATTCAGCTAGTATTCTTGTGCTGAAAAAAATACATACAAGTTCAGTTTCAGTACTTTTGTGTATTATCAAATAGACCCTAAGAGGGAACAGAAAAGCTAAAAAGAAAGGAAATTATGGGAAAGCCCGTACACAGTTAGAAACTATTCTGGCCTCCGGTTAACTCTGAAGGACAAAATTGACGTTCACCACTCCATCAGACAAGAATGCCCCTAACAGTTAGCAACCGTTCTCAATGCCAATGCAAATTTGAAGGGCCCAATTGACAACTAACACAATTTTTATGAACTCCTCCCCTCTTCTTGTGCCACGTGGTGTAGTGTGGTTTGAGAAAGTTGTTTTAGGATTAATTCCACTCGGACCTCTCAAACTATGCCCGAAATTCCACTTAAGTCCCTAAACTTCACACTTAAGTCCCTAAACTATAAAATCCGTCTCACTAAAGCAAAAATTTTGACGAAATCCAAAAAGTCGTCAGTTTTCCTGGAGCATGCAAACATACTCTGTTAACCGAAGGGCATAGAGGAAAATTCCAAAAAAAAAAGGCAAACGAAGTGGGCCAAGAGAGGGAAAGTTTCCCTCCATTTAACCAATACCAATGAGTCATTAGATGACCCGATCCAAATCATAAAAGGGCATGGATATGCCCTAATCAAATTGAGAACAAACTAGGACTCTTCAAATGGGGAGGTGAATAACTAAGAAAGAAGAAAAAGAAGCAATCTACAGCAAAATAGGAGGGATGGTTAGGGAAACTTGTAATTGTGGAAAACAAACATTACTGATCACATCTTAGACAGATACAAACCTAGGAAGAAGATTTGTTCGATGTCCTCAGTATAAGGTAATGAACAAATGGTTTTTGTAATTTTGCTTACTGTTGGAATTTAGGTGTTTGCATTGCAGTCACCTAAACTTGTCTTCATTGTTTTGATGATGCTGTGGTATGTAAATAGGAACTGGGAGGCTGTAAATATTAGGATTGGGTTGATCCTGAGATGTGTCAAAGGTCTAAGGAAATAATACTAGGACTGTTAAGGTCCATGAACAAGATTGCAATTGAGGTCGAGATGTGTAAGAAGAAGACAAAGGTGCAACAAGGAAATGCGAGGAGGCTGAAGATGTACTTGATGCTTCAATGGGTGTCATTCTCCTGTGGCTCTGTTTCTTCAAATCTGGGGCAAAAGGCAAAAATAGAGTTGGATAAGATGCTACACCATGATGTGGAAAATTGTTGTTTTTGCATAATTCTGGGACTGAAGGTCATTAAGGGGTAGGGTATCCAAGTTTCGTAGTTGTAGGTATTCAAAATAGGTTGTGTAGTGGACTATGTACATAACCTAGTTCTAGTGTTGGTACTGCAATACTGCAACGGATGAGTTTTTTTGCTGGTTATGTAATTTACAGTATTAGCTATAATTTTTGGATGCAATGCATTATTAGTGGAGCCTAAGTGTATCCCTGCTTGTAGTTTAGAGACTTAAGTGTCCCTAACAAATGAAATATAAGGATTTAAATGATCCTTTCTTTGAAGTTTAGGTACTGAAGTGTCTCATCATTTAAATAGAATAGTTCCTCTAAATTGTCCCCTGTTATGAAGTTCATTCTAACTTGGTACCAACCACAACATTTCATAGCCAAAAGGGCAAGCTTAGCCTTACACATATAAAGAAGAGTTCAATTACTACTAAAAATTGTAATGTTTACAAATATAGAGCAGGTTGTCATTACTATTATTAAAAACTGCTCCTTGTTAAGCACCTATAGCAAAAAAAATTTGGAGCAGGTTGTTGAAGTTGCTTTCAAAAACTCATTACCTAAACCCTAATCCAAGTACCTAATTAGTCCATGAAATCTTCAAATTCCCTAACACCAAAAGCTCGAGCTTGAAATTCCCTAAGCTCAAGCTCTTTTCCCCTAAAGTCAAGCTCGAAATCCCTAACGCCAAAAGTTCTTGGCATTTAAATTCCCTAAACTAGCATGTTGGTTCGCATCTCGATGGAGATGCACAATCTCAATGCCAGTTGAATCCTTATGGTAGTACGCAGCCTCTGTAATATAGACAGGTTAAGGCACATATTACCCCACCAAGTGAATGGTACTAGCTGAAGTCCTTGGAAAATGTGGGAAATTGTAACCAAGTCCTTTATGTGTCTCTCATTTAGGTATGATTTTGGAGCTTTCATTGCTACTCCGAGACTGTGGGAATAAACTCTACCTGCGGCAAGTATTCTTGTTATGGAATACTTTGCCGCAAGCATGTTCATGACTCATTGTTTTAATTTGAAAAGTGCTCTCACCTTGTAGCTCCCAACCACAGCCTCTACATTTCACTCGCACCCTATTTGTGTCATTCTTGGTGAAGTAAATATCCCTCCAATCCATAATGGTTTGTATTCTCACTACCAATCTAAAGATAACCACAGATATGAACTGCTAGCCAACCATAAATTTTGCACTTTTCATATCAATTTTCTATTTAAAAACTGGAAACTTAGGTCTCTTATTTCTACGGCGACCTGATTCTTCATTTGAGTCACTTTGACTCATCAACTCTATAGAAGTATCTGATTCATATTCTGATTGCATGCCATCAATATTTCTCATATTACGATCCTCATAACCATTGACTTTGACTGCTTCTTCTTTTTTCCTGCCTACTTTCTTCATTTTTCTTTCACATTTGCATTAGAAGGCCCAACTTCATTTTCTGTGGGGTTGCAGCTAGGGTTGCAAATGAGTCGAGTTTTGGCCAATCGAGCTGAGCTTTGACTTAGTTTTATCAAGTTCTTTGCCTTCGCTAAAGATGCCTTTCGATGCCCTGTCTTCCTTCCCATATCACCAACTCTGAATCCTGATCAATGGTATATATATATATATATATATATATATATATATATTGCTTGTCCTATTCCTATCCTGCCTGTTCCGTTCATCTCCTTTCAAACTAATGTAGAAAACAGTGAACAATTTCTTCATTCTACCTTAAATATTTACAGGCGAATTTATGTTCATGTCCTCGCCCTTTTCATTCACACAACTGACACAACCTCATTTAATAGAGTGTGTTTGCATGCTCCAGGAAAACTGACAACTTTTCGGATTCTGTCAAAATTTTTACTTAATTGAGACGGATTTTGTAGTTTAGGGACCTAAGTGTCCCATTTTGAAGTTTAGAGACTTAAGTGGCATTCCGGGCATTGTTTGAGGGGTCCAAGTGGAATTAACCCTTGTTTTTATATATAGATATTAGATAGTCGCAGCCCTTTGTGAAATAGAAGAAGAAAATTCCTTTGCCTCATATATTATTTTTTTGGTGTATTTTCTGTTGCTGAATGTTTGTACACAAATTTATTGGTGAAGTTGTTAGTTGTGTGTATGGAGTTAATAGTGGGCATGTGCGAATTTGATGATGGAAAAGTGTTAGGATATGAAGGTACATTGTTTTGTAACAATCTGTATATTGCCGAAAACTGGTTATTACAGGATAGAAAATTCATACAAAGAGTTGTAGACAAAAGCACTATTTACATTAACAAAAGTAGGTGGTTGCATGGTAAAAAACTAATGTCAACAGCTAGTGCAAAACTATGGGTGGCAAACAAACCTATTTAGCTAAATTTACCTATACCCGCCCATGAATAGATGGATATGAGTAATTTAAATGTTTGCATATGGACATAAATGGGTTACCCAATAATACCCATTTAATTTTGTTGGATAACCCATCAAACCTAATTAACTCATTTAGAATTGTCTTCTCCCAAGTCTCCTCTCTCCACCCATTTTTTTTTTTCAGATTCTTCATTTTGTCAGGATATTAACTATTTTTGTTTTATTATTATTATTATTTGTTGGTTTTATCTTATCATTTTATTTTCTCTTAGTTTGTTAACTTTTTCAGTTTTTAGCATTACCAATTTATGATAAGTTTTAACCTATTTTCCTACCTTTCCAAAATGAAATTTTAAGTTTACACATGGAAAAAATTTTAGGGGTTCAAAATTTTTGAATTAAGTTTTTATATTAACTTTTATGGTACTTAGTTCAAATTTTTATATTCTTATTGTTCAATTATTAAATAGTATGCAATTTTGCGACATAGAGTATGGATGGGGAAAAAATTAGTAATTAGGCTTATTAAACATTATAAGTAAATATTTAAAACTCATAATGGATACAAAGGGCGGTATAAATTAATAACTTCGTTTACAAAAATGAATTTAAATAAATTTATAAAAAATTAAAATAAATAGATGTGTCTCCAATTGCTTTCACTTAATAAGGCAACAAAAATAATGTACCACTAACCCAAGGTGTTATAGGGGACCATCAGCAGTCATAGGGGACCATGACTGCCGGTCATATTCAAAAGCCAACCTTATTACTGGCGAAATTTCAAAATTGTCCACACACTAATGGTGTTGATAGGGGACCAAATTCACTGTTCACAAGCCAACTACCCTTTTTATACTAGTGTTGATTGATTGATTTGATTTGGGTCCATCATATATATTAGGGTTAATTCCACTTTGTCCCCCCAAACTTTGGACGATTATCCACTTAAGTCCCTAAACTTCAAAATGGGACACTTAAGTCCCTAAACTTATAAATACCTCCCACTTAAGGAAAATTGTTAACAAATCCTGAATGCCGTTGGTGGTCGAAGTGTCCCATTTTATAAGGGTTTAGGGATTTAAGTGTCCCATTTTATAAGTTCAGGGACTTAAGTGGGAGGTATTTATAAGTTTAGGGACTTAAGTGTCCCATTTTGAAGTTTAGGGACTTAAGTGGATAATCGTCCAAAGTTTGGGGGGACAAAGTGGAATTAACCCTATATATTAGGTCGTCTTGTCTTTTTGTCGTCCTTGACAATGATTTCAATTGATATTAAAATGTCTCCTTTGAATAAAACTGAAGCATGCTCATGGTCAATGTAGAGCAACGTTCGCCTTTCTTTTATCCACATGGAATCGAAACACAACACTATTTGATCTTTCAAGGAAAACGAAAGGAAATCCTACCATTAGATTGTAAGTGATAGAATTTTAGGTGGAAACCAAATAAATGAATCCATTAGTATGCCAAGCACAACGGATCTTCTGTCTTACATTCTGTGTTACTCTCTGTCCCACTTTTTATTATATTATTATTTTTTCTACATAAATATCATGTTTTAGTTGTTTTTTATTACCTAAAGATCCAAGGCTAGAGTATAAAGAAAATCAACTACGTATGGGACTTGGTTATGGAAAAGAAAACACTGCTGAACAGCCTATCAGTAGTATTTGGTTTCATCAATTGCCCTTGCACCTTTTTGTTATTCTTGTCTTCGGATATTTGGACCATGGATCATGTTACAGATTTTGAGAAAAGCCCGATAGTGCTCATTTAAGTTTTTAGTTGGCAGCAAACAGGGTGTCATCAATGAAAATCTATTAATTACTAACTCAAACAAGCAATTTTTCATTGCATGATAGACATAATGCTCAGATTTTAAGGGAAACGACAACTACATTGCAAAAATTGAGATTTCAAGATTTAGAAATCACGAGTTCAAATCTCCTTTCCCCTCTTCGCTTATTAAATGACATCCCTCCCCTTCTAGAAAAAAAAATTAAAAAATACTCTTGAAATATAAAGGACCTAAGAAAATGGTACAAGAAGAAGATACTTAAGAAAGCACCAAAATAATCAAGGGATGCTAAAGTATTTCTTCATTACTAGGCATATCAACAGAGAGAATTGGCGTTCCCTTGTTTCTCCCATGTGGAAAAGAAGCAAAATATTAGATGTCAGTTTCATTATTCAAAGGGGTAGTGTATATTTCCATAGGTAGAATTCATCGTGGACAAAGACTTGCCATTAGAAAACAAAGCGGTTCACTTCTTGCGATTGAAGCCAACCAAAGTGAAACTTTCGCCTTTGGAGTTCCAGGGATCTTGTCACCATTATTAACAGAAAAATTTTGAACGAGTTATCATTTACAAATATGGTGATTAAGGGCTTAAATTTGGATGGGTAGTGAACCAAATTTTATAAATATCCCAATTCTGCTTTGAAGCGAAGGCTAAAGCTCAGAAAAGTTCTCTGTTTTTTTTTTTTTTTTTTGGGGTTCCTCTTGTACTAGTTTTATCCAAAAAGCATATCCATTCTAGATCTGACCAACTGTCCGTCCTACATCCTTTACATTTGAGTTTTCTGGAAGGCAACAGCGAATATGTTATAGTGAATAGCTAGGGTAAAGTGTACTCTTATGATCAGCCAACAGCTATTCACTGGCACCGGTGTATGGTATAATAGGCACTACTCTTATAGTAACATATTGTTCACAAGCTCAGATGTGAGATGACTAACTCTATTGCAACTGTCTTTGAGCTCTGAAAGACCAGGAACCGTGTGCTGAGAGCTATTGTTAGGGAAAATATGCTTTGTTGTTGCATCATTAGAGAATGTCACCTTACACAAAGGCAAATTGGGAATTTCACATGCTTTCTTTGTACAGTATTATCATACCTACCTACAGCATGATGTAGTATTCAGTAGCATTGAATTTTTAATATACTGAGTCTTGAAACACGTTATAGAAGCTTATTTACTGATTGATAATTTGCCTAGAAAAAGTCTAAGAAGAAAAATGCGAGAATATAATTACGAATATTGTACAAAGATTGAAACAAGAAACAAAGATCCTCCTCTGTCAAACAGTTTATTTTGATTTATTTGCGAAACGATATGATGAAACAAACGTATTTATGTTGTGTTTTTTGACAACAAAAAAAGACAAATATGTGAACAGTTGTCTTGTCTTATTTTGGAAGTGAAAACAGACCCCTACTAGTGAACTTCAATCAAGAGTAGATCAGGTTACAAATGAAATCTGAAAGAGGGACTTGAGATTATAAGGCCCAGTAATATTGGCGGGTCCGGCCCAGATGAGCTTCGCAAATAGCTGGTTGGCCGCTTGAGTTGGATGACCGGAGTCAAAGGACAAATAATCTTGTGGATTGTCACATAGCTCGTATTCTTTTATTCCTCTCTTCCCTCCGCAGCTATCAGCTCCTCGAAAAGGGCCACTGCCGCAGCATCCACTCTTCACTTCTTTAAAACCTTTTGTTCAATTAAAAACAGAGTGTAAAAATGGAAACTCATTGTTAATTACTCCACCATGCAATGCAGGTTTGCTGAAAAAGTTTAGCACTGGTATAGTTAGTTTGGATTCAGAGTTTGTACAATTGTCAATTTTAATTGCAACGTGCGTACTAGTACAATAGATGCAGATATTAGCAGAACAAATTTAAGCACTATATAATTACTCAAATATTTGCAAAGTTATTCAATTTCTATAGTTGGATTACTAATGCTAACAAGTAATAAATGTTGATGCACGTACCGTATTTTGATGGATTGTCGGATATTTCATCAACAACAGCGAAGATGTCAAAATATGAATATCTAAAGCCTTTGAGCTGCTTCTGCAGGTGCTTGAGTTTTTTGGAAAGCAAGGCATTGTGTAACTTGACCAAAGCTGTGATCTCTCCATTGCACTCTCCAGTCCCTCCAGCAGCCACATCGGCAGCTCTATAGACTGGTATACAGCCTAGAGGCGGCAGATTTAGAACTCCAAATTTTCTCCCACCTTTCTTGTATATTTCCTGTTATGCATGCTAATAATCACTTCGCCTTGCTCTACAATGGCTAATTGACTGTTGTCTAGCAGTAAAAATTAAAAATTTACCTCGACAGCAGCTGTAATGTTGCCAACCACCATTGCTACATAATCCTCTGGGGTAAATGACTTATATATGCCGGAAGTTCTGGAATCGGTCGTGTAATCATTACCCCCTATGCTAAAAAAGTATACAGAATTGGACAAGATTCGCTCTGCTCCTGTTTTACCAAGATTCGACCTCAACTGTTTTTCAGCCTCGTTAAAATACCACAACTGCTGTTTAAGGTTGATAACCTGAGAAATGACTCCAGATCAATAACCCATATATGTTGGGAAACGGCACTATTACATCATTGAATTACACTACATAAGTGAATTACATACAAATCCGGGAAAGGTTTCAACTAGAGCACCAGCGCCAGCAGATGCGAAGTTTGAACCATAAGCCAACTGATATTGGTAGCCAATTTGGAGATAAGGTTGAATGAAAGGGAGCTTTGCGTATTCAGCTGCAAATGGTCATTACAACAAAGCAAGCTTGTTATTGAATATATGGAAAGGACATAAATCAGTGCACATTTGTTGATTTTTTGTAATAAAATCTGGCTACCTCCTACATACTTACCAATAAAGTCAGGGATTACACGGCCATCGCAAAACCTCCCTGACGGATATTTGAAGAAAGATTCTCCGTATGGCGGAAAGTTGGCCTGGAAAGGAGTACTTGTGTTGATGTAGTTGTTGTTTCCAGGATCAATAAGTGAGTCACCAAAGACAAAGAGGGCAGCAGTGATTTCCGGATGATGGCCATGATGATGGAAACAATCCGATGGGAATGTTAGACTTGCAAGGACAACTAATACTGCTGCTAAGCTGAGTTGGATACACGAATTAGCCAGGTTAAGCTTAATTCTGTATTCTTTCGTCATCTTCTTGGTAGACTGCCAGGTTTTTTTATTTTCAAAGTTCAAGTTGGATTGAAGTTTTATATTGGTTTTTTATGAGGATTTTTTTTTGATAAAAAATAAATTTTATTCAATAAATCTGTAGTAATAAAAAAAATACATTTTTTGATTTAGCTTTGTTTGCTCTCCTGTTTTTGAAGTGTTTTTTAAAAATTAGTTTTTCAAATACAATAAAAGTTACAATAAAGTACTCTAAAAGATAATCTAAAAATTAGTTTAAATTTTTTTAAAATTTTACCAAATATCTCATAATAAAGTGCCAATAAAAACTATTTCAAAATATTTTCTAAAAATATTTTAAAATATATTCTAAAAACTCTGCTACAGCAAAATATTTCAAAAATATCCCCAAAAACAGTTAATCCAAGCGGATACATATCAGAAAACCTATAGATGCACATTCATCGTAATAGTGCTAAGAAGTTTCAGCCGACATTTTTGCAAAACGTTCCAGATGCACATTCTCGTTCACATATTTACTGATAATGTATCAATTCAAGGAAACGATCTAAATATTGAAATAGTGTGTCACTTGTAGAAGAAACTTGTGGTTCAAATCTGGCGTCAAAGTTCAAAGTCCTTGAAAGGTATGGTTCGATAGGATATATATGTATGGGTCCGTCTATATTTTAGGTGTCTTGTCTTGTCGTCATCATAGGTCGGAAAATGATTTCAATTGATGTTAAATGTCTCCTTTCAATAAAGCTGAAGTGTGCTAATTGTTGCTAATGGTCAGGGCTACCTTTGCCTTTCTTTTATCCATGTGGAAACAAAACACAATAATGGTATTTGGTCTTTCAAGAAAAACGAAAGAAAATACAACCATTAGATTGTCGGTGATGGAATTTCAAGTGTTTCTACTTTCTACCAAATAAATGAATCCATAACTAATCCAAGGCTAGAGTATAAGGAGAATCAACTCTGTACGGTACCGGGTTATGGAAAGGAAAATGCTTCTGGACAGCCTATCAGTAGCATTTGGTTTCATCAAAGCAAAAGGCTATCGTACTTTTTTGTCATGCTTGTTTTCAGATATTTGGAACATGGATCATATTAAAGATTTTGAGAAAAGTGCGGTAGTGGTCATTTAAGTTTTAAGTTGCCATCAAATAGGGAATAATCAATGAAAATCTATTAATTTCTAACCCAAACAAGCAATTTTGCATTGCATGATAGACAAAATGCTCAAATTTGAGGGAAACGACGGTCTTATGACTAAAGTTGAAACTTCACAATTTAGAGATTATGGATTCACATCCCTTCCCTTCAAAAAATTATTAAAGTAAATAGTCTTGAAATATAAAGGTATCTAAGAAAATTTGCGTGTGTATTTATAATCTTTTGTATCCAAGTCAATAGACTTTCCTATATATAAAGAAGATACTTAAGAAAGCCCCAACATAATCAAGGGATTAAACTGTCTTCTTCATTAATAGCATGACCCTGGGGCTTGGTCAGCAAATCGATAGAGAGAATTGACGGATTTGGGGCAGGGACGGTCATCAGTATGACCGTCCCTGCACGGTTAAAAATTTGTGCGGCTGAAAATTGGCCCTCAAAATTTTGTGTGGCTGAAATAACACCATGTAACTCGAAATCCGCGCCAAGTGTGGGGCCCACCACTATCTGTTGTGAAAATACATCCTGTGAAAAAAAAGTTACGCGCAGTTGAACCAATGTTACGCGCAGTTGAAATGAGCTAAAATTGGCAGGGACGGTTGCACCTGCAACCGTCCCTGCCCCGAGTCCAGAATTGACGTATCCTTGTTTTTATCCATGCGGAAAAGAAGCCAAACATTAGATGCCAGTTTCATTATTCAGTAGCGTACCGTTCGCCATTTCCATCGGTAGTATTGATCGCGGACAGAGACTTTGGCATAAACCCATAAAATTCTTGTCCCACGTCGACTTGAGAGGTGTGCGTGTGTTTGGATTTAAGGTCCGTGAGTTTATCCAGAAGTCAGCAATTGCCTTTTGGATAAACTGGTGGAGTTACCTTAGATCCGGGTGTGCGTGTGTTTTCTTACACTTGTTGAAGACTTGGCATAAAAACCAAAGCGGTTCACTTCTTGCGTGTTGAAGCCAAGCAAAGTGAAACTTCCACCATTGGAATTCCAAGGCTCATGTCACTATTATTAACAGAAAATTTTGGACCGAGATATTAAGGGCTTAAATTTGGATGGATAGCAAATCAAATATTATAGATAGCCCAATTCCGATTTGAAGCACAGGTTAAAACTTAGAAAAGGTCCTTTTTTTTGTCAGTTCCCTTTTCTTCTACTTCTGTCAAAAAAAAAAAAAAAAACATATCCGTTCTGGATTTGACCAATTGCCCAAAGGAGTTGGGCAATTTTCATGTCACTTTAATTGACGGTAATGTATTTTCAAAGATGTCGTTGCTCTGAAAAGCGAAAGATTGAAACAAGAAACAGAGATCCTCTCCGTCAAACAGTTTATTTCGATTTGTTTGTGAAATTATATGATGAAACAAGCATATTTATGTTTTGTTTTTGGCAACAAAAAAAAGTATAAATATATATGAAGAGGTGTTTTTTTTTCTTTTTGAAGAAAAAGCAGAAACTAAGAAATATAAATGTCACAAACGGCCCCTTATGGCTAGTTTGTGAGTTTAAGATAGAAAAAGAAAAAAGAGAAATGTTAAGTTACAAAAGAAAAGAAGAGGAAGGAAGAGGAGATTTGGTATTGTTTTAAAGTTTTAGAAGGAAGTAGAATGATTTTGATACACAAGTAAATAAAATTTTATTCAATAGTTTTGTGAGGATAAAATGGACAAATTGGGAAAGTTTTGGAGGCATTCATTAGTTTTCCTTTGCTTTCCGCCCATTTTGGATCGAAATAGGGAAAAAAGTCTCAATGCCCCTCTAACTATTAGCCAGGTGAACTTTTGACTCTCCAACAATTAAGAGTCAACTTATGGCCCTCGATCTATCGAAAGTGCAAAATGTTGAACCTTCTGTCAAGTTCAGCCGTTAAAACCAATGAAAATCTGATAGAGCAATTATTGGACACATTTTGTACTGTTATTTTGTCCTAATTTTGGCTACTTACTGTGCTAAGTATTGAGATTTCGCTCATATTTCATATTTGTATAAATTGTAGGTGGTTGGTGTTAAAAGTGATCTCTTGAAGCAAATTTTCAGAAGACCCTTTATTTCAAGACGTGCCCATGCCAGAGATTGAGGAGATACACCTAAAAGACGGATCCCGCGAGATTGGCAAAACAAGTGAAAAATTAGGAAATCAAAAGGAGGCTCGTGGGCCGTGGAGGTGCAGAGGATCAAAACTCTTTTCAAAGAGGAAGTAAAGTGCGGAGTCCTCTTCCTTGCTTTTCGGCGGCTAATAGAAACGAAACCAGATTCACGTCATATAAGGAGATTAGCTTTTCCTCTGCTCTGGGACGTTTCTTCCTTTCTTTTCGGCGGCTATTGTGAGTGAATTGGCTAAAAAACCAGATTCACGTGGAATAGATTAGTTTGAGTTTTCCTTTTCCCATCTGTTAGACATTGGAGACCTCTCTCTAGCTTTTGGCTTTGTACGATTTTGACTCCTTGATTTTGACTCATGCTTTGGACAATTTTTCGTTAGCTTTTGTTTTGTAATTTCGACTCCAGTACGGAGACGAAACCCATAAAGAGACAACGCCTTTTCGCCTGCCTCCTCGTTATTTCTCCTTTTCGCAACCTTTTGGTAATTAATTAGATGATATCAACTAAATCATGCGAGATTGATATGATGAGGAGCGACTAGGTTTCTTCTCTACCCAAAGGTCGACGCGAAAGTGTGGTCCATAATATCTGTGAGATCTAATCGAACTTTCACTATTTCCTCCAATTTGTTACTATTCGTGCGTTTCCTGGATTAATTGTTTATGGCTATTTTATCAGTTGAGTACCAACGGTCGGATATTTAATTTAATTTAATTGCCTACTGTCACGTTAACTAAATTGAATCCGTAATTGTTCGTTTAGTTGACAACCACCATAATTGGCTTTATGTTGGGGAAACGTAAGATCTAATTTAAATAAACCCTCGTAGCGTGTTTATGGATTAGGGTTGGGTTTTTCTAGGTTTAATGCAACTGGATAATTAAATTCCTACGGTCGTACCTAGGGTTGTTCTCTGGTTAGAGAAGCAGTCAATGATCGTATTTTGACTGTCGAAAAAGTAAGGAAGAACTGGCTGTCAGAGCTTGTTGATAGCTATAACCAACCTAGTGACGAATGAATGAAATATCTTTGTATCGATGATCATTTAATTGGACCGTGCTTGAAAAGTTGATCCTTTGGGTAGAATTTTATTAATTGCTATTTTTAGTAAATTGTACTTGGTGAGTTAGCTTTTAAATTTTGTTTATTTTAATTTCATTTTCACTCCGTTAAATATTCCCCAATTTTGTTCTATTAATTTGGAAAGAAACAACTTCCTCTCCGTTCCCTGTGGAATCGATCCTACTTGCCATTGTATGCAAATCTAATACTTTTATAGACAATTCTAGTATATCGGATCAAGCAAACTTTTCGGGAACAGGGTGAATCAAGTAACCCATTACACACCTAGGGTCCCTGCTCCAATACTTGGATTTATTCTATAATTAATTGTGGTGGTAATTAGGACTTTTTAGTAATTATTATTGCACAGGTTCGGCACCTGTCAATTTTTGGCGCCGTTGCCGGGGAACGGTGTTTTGGTTAATTTTGTTTCTTTTTAAGTTGTTCTCTTTGGATTTGTCTGGCATTTTTCTAGTTTATAACTCGTTCTTCTCGTACATGCGAATTGATTTTCGACCCGGAAGTAGAGATGACTGTGCGCCAAACTAGAAAAGAGACTAGACAACTAAGAGAGAAGCAATCTAGCATTGCATCTCAGGAACTAGATCCAGAGATTGACTCAACAGATTCAAGTGGTGATAATTCAAGTGACCCAAGTCAAGAGGAAATCCCTATGGCGAATGCAAGAACACTAAGGGAGCTGGCTGCTCCTAAATTGTCCCAGCAGCTATTGTGCATCACATTTCCAACTCTAGCTGAGAATACCTCCTTCGAACTGAAGTCGGGATTAATTCACCTTTTACCCACGTTCCACGGCCTCTCGGGTGAAGAACCCCATAAACACATCCAAGAGTTCGATGTGGTATGCTCCAGTATAAAACTTTCAGGAATTACTGAGGAGCAGATTAAATTTAGAGCATTCCCTTTCTCCCTAAAGGATGCAGCGAAGGATTGGTTATACTACCTACCTGCAGGTAGTATCACAACATGGGCCCAACTAAAAAAGAAATTTTTAAAAAAATTCTTCCCTGCATCCCGGGGTGCAAGTCTGAGAAAAGAGATATGCAGCATTAAGTAGTATCCTGGGGAATCCCTATATGACTATTAGGAAAGGTTCAATAAGTTGTGCACTAGATGCCCACAGCATCAAATTAGTGAGCAACTATTGATCCAATACTTCTATGAGGGACTTCGGTCATCTGAAAGAAGTATCATTGATACTGCGAGTGGGGGAGCACTGGCAAATAAGACACCGAGAGAAGCGTGGCTGCTTATTGAAGCAATGACAGAGAATTCTCAACAATTTGACTTTCGTGAGAGTAGCCCTACCCGTAGGGTTAATGAGGTGGAGACGACATTCATTCAGCAGCAGCTATCGGAGCTAACATCTTTTGTTTGGCAATTAGTTGTGGGGAACGTGCATCAATCAAAGGTCTATGAAATTTGCACAAACGTGGGCCACCCCACTGACTCATGCCCTATTTTGCAAGAGGATGGGACTGAACAAGTAAACATGGCTGGAGGCGTGCCCACGCCCAGTAGGCAGTACAATCCATACTCGAACACGTACAATCCGGGTTGGAGAGACCACCCCAACTTCAGCTATGGGAACATACCACAGAATTCATTCTCAAATTATCCACCAGGATTTCAGCAACCATGGCAACTAAAGCCTCAACATTCGTACGCCAATTTAGGAGGCTCTTTGGAGGATATTGTCAAGAGTCTGGCCACGATTACTACTCAACTCCAGTAAGAAACTAGATCCTTGGTCACAAGTACTGCTCAATTCCAGCAGGAAAATAGATCAGGCATGAAAGATATGGAGATTCGAATGAGCCAAATGGCAACTGCCATTAATCGTTTGGAGTCTCACATTTTTGAGAAATTGCCATCGCAACCCGAAACAAATCCTAAAAATATAAGTGCTATGACACTGAGAAGTGGCAAGGAAGTGGAGGAACCTAAGTTGACGAATTCGAAAAGCAAAATTGAGGAGGAGACAGAAAATGAGATTGAAGAAGAATGGCGCATTCGCGAAGGCCCTAAGGTAACGCTCACTCCTTCAATTCCTATTAAATCTAACTTACCGCCTTTTCCTTGCAGGTTGGAAAAGACAAAGAAGGCGGAGAATGAAAAATAAATTCTGGACGTGCTCCGCAAAGTGCAAGTAAACATCCTCCTATTTGACGCGATCAAACAGGTGCCCAAATATGCAAAGTTCCTGAAGGACTTGTGCGTTAACAAAAGGAAGCTAAGGGGTGATGAGAGAGTGATGGTAGGAGAGAATGTATCAGCTGTACTTCAAATGAAACTCCCACCCAAATGCGGGGATTTAGGTATGTTTACTATCCCCTGTAAGATTGGCCATTCTAATATCAAAAATGCCATGCTAGATTTAGGGGCTTCTATTAATGTGATACCTAAATCAATCTATGATTCTCTAAATTTAGGACCCTTAAAAGAAACAGGGATAATAATTCAATTGGCTGATCGTACATTTGCTTATTCAGATGGGATAGTAGAGAATGTTTTAGTGCAAGTAGATGGATTAATTTTTTCAACTGATTTTTATATGCTTTACATGGATGATAGAAGTGCCCCAAATTCATCACCCATTATATTAGGAAGGCCATTCTTGAGTACTGCCTAAACTAAGATTGATGTTAGTAAGGGTACTCTCACAATGGAATTTGATGGAGAAATAGTCCACTTTAATATTTTTTATACAATGAAACATCCTGTTAACTCTCATTCTGTATTTGCTATTTATGTCACTAATCCCTCTGTGCAAGAATTTTCTGAATTTGCTTGTAGGGGTAAATTCAAAATTGCTGCGAACAAGTATTATGAAATAAAAGCAATTCATGAGGTGAAAATGGGTAAAAAATTAAGGAAAAATGTTACACTCAATGGCTATTTGAATCCCGAAGGAGGGCCACCGATTACAAGAAAAATTAAATTACATCCAGACTGAAGAGTGGTGTAATGTGTCTAGCCAAAAACATTAAAAAAAAGACGTTACTTGGAAGGCAATCCAAGGATTTCAATTGTATTTTATTTCATATTTGTGTGTTCAAGATCAGTGGGTTTAGGTTCCTATTGACAAACAATCTTTATTGTAGGTCATGGGTGTTTCTGTGCAGTTTTATTCTGGGTTGAGGGCACAAATTCGTGGGCAGAAAACTTCATGTTACAAGGCGTGCTCGCGCCTTGTGTTCACAGGGCATGGACATTTGTAAAACTTGGTGATAAGAAAACCTCACCTTCCAAGGCATGCCCACGCCTTCCAATCTTTGCGACAACGAAAGTCAAACGCAACCAGGACCATCTCTAACCCTACTTTTCTACTTTCCTCTCTTCTTGTTTTGTTTGGTCTTTTCAATTTTTTTTTATCTTAGTTTCTATTTTTCACTTTCTGTTGTTCTGTCTTAGTCTCAATTTCTACTTTTCCCTTTTTCCTGTTCGTCCGCCGCCGCTCTCTAGCCCGCACCACCGCCGCGTCGCCGCCCTTCTCTTTCTCTTCCATCGCACCGCACATCGCTGCCACCGCACGCCGCTCCATTCTCCCATCGCGCGCCTTATCCTACAGTTTTCTTTGCTCATATTGGATTCCAGCCTTCTCATCCTCCTCCCCCTTAGTGTCTCGCTGCACCCTTTCGGTAGTCAGGGAAGTTTCGCCCCTTTATTCTCGCACTTTATTTGTCTTTACTACATTGAGGACACTGTAGGTTTTAGGTGTGGGAGGGTGATTTCTTTCTTTTATTTCTTTTTGTTTCTATCATTTCTTGTTGCTCGAAAGAGAAAAGAAAAAAAAAGAGGAAAAATGAAACAAACAGACAACGAGAAAAAAAAAGAAAAAAAAAGGAAAAATTGTGTAGTTAGTTCACTTTTTGCTAGAGCATTTTGCTATGATGAATTATACAATCAAGATGCACGTGTATGTGGTCATATATGCTAGTTTTGCATTTTGGTTTTCCTTGGCAATATCGTTGAATGTTGAATATGCTGGACTTGACCCATTCTTGAAACTTTTGGGAGCTTTTGAGCCATGCACGAGCACACTATTCTTGTTTGCTTCGTTTGTGTTGTTGAATGGGTATCACACATGGTATTGACATTCTAGAACTTGCTATTTTGTACATGTCGAGGCCACATTTTGTTGAACTGAATGCATTTGAAATGATAAGGGCATTTAAGATTTAACCTTTCTTTAGCTTTCTACAAACCATGCCTTCATCTTGTCTCCTAATAGTGAACCGATTTGAGCTTTTATCCTTCTCTTTTGTATGTTAGCCGTGTTTAATAACCTAAGACCTTTTTAGACTTTCTTGTTCAACCTTGTGTCGTTAAGAGATGTCTGAATTTCATTGCTTGTGCAAGGCAAATAAATCTAGGGTCACAAATGTTGTCGGAATAGAAGTTGTATGGTGCCAGTTCTGTGCATCTGAGATCGGAAAAGAAGAAAAAAAAAAGAAAAAGAAGAGAAAGAATAAAAAAAGCTATCGACAAGCTGGTGAACAGAAGACTCTGGCTTACAGGGCATGCCCACGCCCTGCAAGACGCTCTTCAAAAAAATAAAGAGATAGAGAAAATACAAAAAGAGTTCCAACACTTGCACAGTGGATATAGCAAATGGAAACGCCTTACTTGTGAAATTTTTCCGGTAAAGTGTTGTGGTTATATAGTGGATATCAGACATTTTTTTGACACATTACACCCTGTTTTTACTTTCTTATCCCGCCTTTTACCTAAGCCCCATTACAACCCTATTAAAGCCCCTTTGATTTGTGTATTTAGTTCACTTTTGAGTGGTAGAGATGTGATAAATGTGCAAGCCTATGGTAATTCCATTCCATGATGTTGATTTAAGCGTTCCTAGTATTTATACATTTTCTTGAAGGTGACGTGTATTACTGTTCATATTCTTTGGATAACCACCTGTCCGGTATGTTCTAATTTTGGCGGCATTGTCAGGAATGCGGGATGCTTATGTTTGTATAGACCACTACGGAACCGTTGCTATCTTGATTGTACTTCTGAACTTCGAAATGCTTGAGGACAAGCATTGTCTAGGTGTAGGGGGATTTGATAGAACAATTATTGGGCACATTTTGCACTGTTATTTTGTTCTAATTTTGGCTACTTACTGTGCTAAGTATTGAGATTTCGCTCATATTTCATATTTGTATAAATTGTAGGTGGTTGGTGTTAAAAGTGATCTTTTGAGGCAAATTTTCAAAAGACCCTTTATTTCAAGATGTACACATGCCAGAGATTGAGGAGATACACCTAAAAAATGGACCCCGCGAGATTGGCAAACCAAGTGAAAAATTAGGAAACCAAAAGGAGGTTCGTGGGCCGCGGAGGTGCAGAGGATCAAAACTCTTTTCGAAAAAGAAGTAAAGTGCGGAGTCCTCTTCCTTGCTTTTCGGCGGCCAATAGAAACGAAGCCAGATTCACGTCATATAAGGAGATTAGCTTTTGCTCTACTCTGGGACGTTTCTTCCTTTCTTTTCGGCGGCTATTGTGAGTGAATTGGCTAAAAAACCAGATTCACGTGGAATAGATTAGTTTGAGTTTTCCTTTTCCCATCTGTCAGACGTTGGAGACCTCTCTCTAGCTTTTGGCTTTGTACGATTTTGACTCCTTGGTTTTTACTCTTGCTCTGGACAATTTTTCGTTAGCTTTTGTTTTTGTAATTTCGGCTCCAGTACGGAGACGAAACCCAAAAAGAGACAACACCTTTTCGCCTGCCTCCTCGTTATTTCTCCTTTTCACAACCTTTTGGTAATTAATTAGATGATATCAACTAAATCACGCGAGATTGATATGATGAGAAGCGACTAGGTTTCTTGTCTACCCAAAGGTCGACGCGAAGGCGCAGTCCATAACATCTGTGAGATCTAATCAAACTTTCACTATTTCCTCCAATTCGTTACTATTCGTGTGTTTCCTGGATTAATTGTTTATGGCTATTTTATCAGTTGAGTATCAACGGTCGGATATTTAATTTAATTTAATTGCCTACTGTTATGTTAACTAAATTGAATCCGTAATTGTTCGTTTAGTTGACAACTAGTGACAACCACCATAATTGATTTTATATTGGGGAAACGTAAGATCTAGTTTAAATAAACCCTCGTAGCGTGTTTATTGATTAGGGTTGGATTTTTCTAGGTTTAATGCAACTGGATAATTAAATTCCTACGGTCGTACCTAGGGTTGTTCTCTGGTTAGAAAAGCAGTCAATGGTCGTACCTTGACTATCGAAAAAGTAAGGAAGAACTGGCTGTCAGAGTTTGTTGATAGTTATAACCAACCTAGTGACGAATGAATGGAATATCTTTGCATCGATGATCATTTAATTGGACCATGCTTGAAAAGTTGATCTTTTGGGTAGAATTTTATTAATTGCTATTTTTAGTAAATTGTACTTGGTGAGTTAGCTTTTGAATTTTGTTTATTTTAATTTCATTTTCACTCCATTAAATATCCCCCAATTTTGTTCTATTGATTTGGAAAGAAACAACTTCCTCTCTGTTCCCTGTGGAATCGATCCTACTTGCTATTGTATGCAAATCTAATATTTTTATAGACAATTCTGGTATATCGGATCAAGTAAACTCTTCGGGAACAGGGTGAATCAAGTAACCCATTACACACCTAGGGTTCCTGCTCCAGTACTTGAATTTGTTCTATAATTAATTGTGGTGGTAATTAGGACTTTTTAGTAATTATTATTGCACAGGTTCGGCACCTGTCAAAACCAACACCACGTGAGATGCATGTGATGCATGCCGAAATCTAGGGGCATTTTAGTTCAAGCTGTCATCCACTCAGTAAAAAGGAGTACAAATCAGTTTAACTTAATTGTTGCCTTTTACCATTCTCTCTCCCTCTACCGCAAGTGGTTGGAAGCTCCTGCAATTCGTCGACCATCATCACCAGTGCACATCTCTTGAAACTTCCGCTGGGAAATTACAGGTACCCAACCAGATCCTCTTTCCCGTAAATGAGCTGCATAGAAAAACTAATCAAGGATAGTTGTATGTTAGGCACCAGTTGTAGTTTGATTAGCAATCATCCTCCTAGCAGCAGCTATATATTGATTCAAACATGTGAATTGGTAGTCCCTTTACGATTTGAAGTGCCTGACTGGGTTCTCCACTTCACGCTATGAAAAGCAAATGATTTTCATCTCTTTTGAAGATCAAATACTATATCAGATACTTGTGAGATCCTCCATTTTTCTCCTTTTTTTTTGGGGTGGGGTTCCAATTAGTTGTCTATTGCACTACCACGCTGTAAAAATGCACTCCTGAGGCCTTTTGTCCACTCATCACTTGATAGTTTCTGGGAGTATCACAATCTCGGATGATACAGCAGATATGAACTTGATGCACCCTTCTTACCCAGGAAAATTTGGCTCAAGTGTTTATAAATCTTAATAATCAATCCCTTTCACCCAGAGTTAACCTAATGGTGGCTCTTGATGCTAAATTGGAAATTCCTTTTGGATGAGAAAACAAAGAAGAAAAAGAAAAAGAATCAATTATCTGCAACCAAATGGAACAAAAAACTTGACTAGAAGCTCTTCAGCTGCCATGGAGATTTTCTTCCTAAAGCTTTTTATTGGGGAAGAAATCCCTTTTTACCGAATAGAAAACTGTTGGACAGACTAAAATGCCCTTCATATTTTAGCATACGTTTCATGTGGTGTTATTTTCCGTCAATCTTAACGACCGAACTTGACAGAAGGTCCAAAATTTTGCATTTTCGATAGATCGAGGTCCAAAGATTTACTCTTAACTGTTGGGGGACCAAAAGTTCACCTGACTAACAGTTAGAGGGTTATTAAGACTTTTTTCCCATCAAGATAAAATTACACTGTAGCACTTGGAATCCTTCAAAATTCGTTTGCTTCTTTTCTTCTTCGGTTTCACTTCCAGTTCCCAAACATAAAAAAAGGCAACTTTCTCTTCCTTTCTCTTCGTTTTTGCTGAAATCTCAACTCCCAAATGCACTACATCTAAAAATGTGACTTGAGATTATAATGCCTAGTAATATTGGAAAACGTGACTTGATCACGTTTCAATGAAATCTGAAAATGTGACTTGAAATTATAATGCCTAGTAATATTGGAGGGTTCAGCCCACATGAGCTCCGCGAATTGCTGGTTGGCTGCTTGAGTTGGATGATTGGAGTCAAAAAACAAAGAGTCTTGTGGATTGTCACATAGCTGCAGTTGCGAGCTCTTCGAAAAGGGCCACTGCCGCAGCGTGCACTCCTCACTGCTTTAAAATTTTTTTATTTGACTAATAATAATTCACGTGCTTTGCACTTGGATATATTTTTTAAAAATATAAAACCTTTAATATATTAAATTTTTGTACAAAACTTTGATTGTTACATAATATAAATTAAAAAACTATATAATGAACAAAATTAAGCAATTAATAATTGTACAAAATGTTTGTTATGTACAAAACAATTAAAAGTTTATTATGTATTTTACAGTTATAAAAACTCTGAAAATAAAAGATTATCATATTTAAACTAAGTTGTTGGTATAATATTTTGACTAAGAAACCGTATAATAAACAAAATTAAGCTATTGCTAGTTGTAGAAAATGTTTATTATATACAAAACAATTAAAAGTTTATTGAACTCGGAAGTTGCAAGATTATCACATCTAAATTAAGTTGTTGCATATTTTATTTGGATTGTGACAATAAGAAGAGGAAAATTTATGTGTTCTATCAAAATCTGAGCACAATACATTCTAAATATTATGATTTGGATACAACAAATTTTTATTAATTTCAGTAGTTGTAAACCTTTTCTGTTAATATTGACTAGGAAATCATATAATAAACAAAATTAAGCAATTGCTAGTTGTAAAAAATGTTTATTATATACTGTTGGGATACATGCGTAGACCAAACGACTATTGAGGCATCAAGCACACAATAATTTAATGAGAAACAAGTTACAAGCATAAAAGATAAACACATATAAGATTTAATATAATTCGACTCCATTATTGAATCTACGTCCATGTAGAAAAACCCGTTCTTTATTATCTGAGAAAAACTCTATACAAAAATATAATTTGAATCCAAACCCAACTCTTGTATATTATTTCTCATTTTTCAAGAACCCTTTTTTCTATCCTATGTATAAGGCTACATGTCACTATTTGTGTGTCACTTTGTAGTATGCTAATTTTCTCTATTTATAAACTACATTACTTGGCCAATATCCGAATAATAATAGGAAATAACTACTAACTTCTAATCTCATACGGAATAGGAAATAATTTCTAATTCTTAAATTCATACAAATAGAAAATTTTTTTGCTACAATTTCAAGTAACTAAAATCAATTAAGAAACTAGTTACTTTCACACAAAACAAAAAACATGCCTAAAAGAAATTAAACCAATTTTCTAACAAATCTCCACCTTGATGAATGTTTCTTTTAGTAACCATTTGCCTTCAACTGCTAAATCATATGGTACCGAATTACACATCCGAATCAATATAGTCCTAACATCCAATTGATTCAATTAGCAAATGAGCATGTATAGTTATCTTGAATCCATGAATCTAACTTTCAGTTGATTCGCGAGAAGGTGTCTCAATTCACCATCTCTCTTCGTAGATTTCTTCTCATCTCCATTTGCAACTCGAGATTTTCTTTTATGAGTTTTGTTTCTAACTATTGAGGTAACCAAGTGATAAAACCACCATATTTCTTCCCATCCTTAGAATTATCTCGCCATGTGTAATTTTTAAAACTCCACTTACAATGAAAAGCTCGTAACTATCAGAGTCCTCTGGCACTTGAAAATTAGATTTCTTTGCTTCTTTGGGACATGTGTCACACCACTCAAAGAACATAATCCGAATCTAACAACCATTCGGTATTAAGTATCAATCATTTGGAGTTGTGAGAAAGTCTCCACCAATTCATATTCAAAATCGATATTGGACTCCACCTTTTTTCTTGACTCTTGAATCACTTGCTAAATTTATACCATCAAATATCTCCATGCTTTTTGGTTTCCCTTTCTTCACCATCAATGTTTCTTCCTTCACCCATTTAATAAATGGATATTATTGGGTGATCTATTAATAAATGGGTATTATTGGGCAACTCATTTATATCCATATCTAAAATTTTAAAATACCCATATCCATCTATTCATGAGCGGGTATAGGTAAATTTAGCTAGATAGTTTTGTTTGCCACCTATAGTTTTGCAATAACTGTTGACATTAGTTTTTTACCATGCAACCACCTACTTTTGCTAATGTAAATAATGCTTTTGTCTACGGCTCTTTGTCTGAATTTTCTATTGTATAATGACCAGTTTTTGGTAATATACTGAACCATCACTTTTCCATCATCAAATTTGCACACACCCACTCGTAACTCCACATACACAACTAACAATTTCACCAAAAATTGGGTACCTTCATGCATTGCATGAGACCCGAATAAACTAGTATTGACTTAGTGTGTGAATTGTAGAAGAAACTTGGGGTTCAAATCTGGCATCAATTTTCCTCGATATGCTATATATAGTTGGTGTCTTGCCTTTTTGTCATCCTAGCTTGGAAAATGATTTCAATTGATGTTAAAATGCCTTCTTTCGATAAAACGGAAGGGGGCTAATGGTCAGTATAGAGCTGCGTTTGCCTTTCTTTTATCCACATGGAAACAAAACACAATATAGTATTTGGTCTTTCAAGAAAAACGAAAGAAAATACTATCATTAGATTGTAAATGATAGATTTCAAGTGTTGATACTTTCTATCAAATAAATGAATCCATAAGTATTCCAAGTTTAGATGTGTTGTGTTTAATATATTTTTATGTTTCTCTATCACTATAATTTTATGGATATTTCATCTTTAAAATCGTTACTTAGGTGTGTTTTTGTGATTGGATGAGTAGAAAGCACTTGTGGTAAAAATAATGTAAAAATAGATCAATTAGCAGGAAAATGTTCAATCCGAGAAGTTAGCAGCTAATGGGCACTATAATGGGAGCCAAACACAACACCCGTTTGAAGTTGAAGCTGATTTTTGTCAGATTAACGGGTTAAGCTATGATGGGTTCCGTCTTACAACCTAACTCAAGACTCAATATGGTCTGCACGAACTATTCCTAATTTAAGTGGACTACTTGATTCTATCCTAAAATCCTCATCAAGAGGCCCCTATAAACACATGAAGCAAGAGCCGTCAAGGGAAGAAGCAACAACTTTTCTATGTAATTTTTCATTTCCTAGAATAAGTAAAGTATAGTTTAGGAATTAGTTTCTTTATTCACTTATGAACATCTCTTTTGCTCTTGCAATGACAATGTCTTGCTAGTTCCTTTATTCAAACCAAGGATAGAAGTGCTGACTCCTAGTATTGTGGAACCGGTTTTAGTACTTAAAATGACAATTACGGATCACAATTTGATGAGAACATGAAGATTTGGATTCCCTTTAAGTTCAAAGAAATTTGTTTGATGGTTGATGGTGCAATCGGACTCAAGAATCATTGAAGATCCGAACTTGTATCATGACTATTTCTTGTTATTTATTTAATTAAGTTTTTAGCAATAATTGTTAGTTAATTAGAGTTAGTCTTGAGTTATTTTTGAGTCCTTAATAAGGGGAATAAAGGCTAAGGTCATGTTGACCATAGTTAAACCAATTTGAGTTAGTTAATTGGTTATTCTAGTTGAGCTAGAGTTTTAGCAAAATAGTTAATTACTTCTAAATTTGTTTAGGAAATTGTGTCAAGTTTAGAAGCCAAGTCAAATAAGGAAACTTGTATTGTTTCCAAGTTAGATTAGGTTTTTGAGTCTTGTAAGGCTATTAATAGCCAAACTTATGATATTTTCAGTAGTAAGACAATTATGAATAAAATTTGAGAATTTTCTCTTTCTTGTTCCTTTGGGAACGTTCCTTGATACAAAGTGAATCATGTTTCCTTCATTCAAATTTTGATTTATCAATTCAAGATCACGTTGAATTGTGGCGCCATTCTATCAACAAATATTTGTTCGCTAATTCGTTAGGTTGTGGGTTGAAATTAAATTCAATGTTCACACCTCGGGGGTTAGAAGGGTCAAGTTTTTTCCATCTTTTGTATCCATAACCTAATCAAGATAGATCCTTCCGTTGCCTGATTGATTCGATTTCTTCTCGAGCGGTCCTTGGAGAATCGAGTTCGCATCATCTGGTATCAGAGTTTCGGCTCTTGATCTAGGTTGATATTCTTTTCTTTTCTTATTTTCTCCTTTATTCTTCTACCAAACCCTTCCCAATAAAAAAAATAATTGTCACCTTAGGGTTTGAATTTCCACCGATTCATTTGTGTCGTTGTTTGTCAAAATCTATTCGTAGTAATTTGTATTGAGTCGTCAAAAAAAATTCGGGGGTACTATTTATCGATACTGTAGCAGTACTGTTCATCCAAAAATTTTTTTTTTTCCATACCTTGTGTTTGTTTCTTGTTGTTCTTGCTTCTTGTAGTTGGTTTGGTAATTTCTTGAAGTTCTTGGGTTGCATTGGTGAGTTCTTGAAAAAATCTTGATATTTTGAAAACCCTAAAAGTCACCCCTTGAATCTTGAAGTGCGGCTACCTTGTTTTCTTGAATTGGCAAGTTAGAAAAAAAAAGAAGAAAGAAGGGAAAAAAAAGGCAGCCTTGCGTTGGATTTGGAAACTGAGAGGGATTTGGAATCTTGGGCCTGTTTGGAACCTCAAGTTTTTAGCAAGTTTGTATAATACTAGTTTTTTAACAACTTTTGCTACGGGAACCCCAAAAAACTTATCAAAGTTTTTAACCTACACACTTCAAAATAATACACTAAAAACTTTCCCTTCGACTTTTCTTCTTTTTCCTCCCGGGAAAATTGCACAAATCGTCTCTCACATATTAACGATGTGAAAATTTAGTCTCTCAGAACGAAAACGAGCATTTTTTGTCTATTACAAATAAAAAATGATCAATTTTGGTCCCTGTTAGCTTTTTCGTGTGAATTCTTGACGGACCCAGTCATGGGAACATCACGTGACCAACTTTT